>NC_061512.1:49150914-49162796 GCF_022539505.1 Lolium rigidum | reverse complement strand
GGTCGCCTCCGGAGTGATGAGTGAGTAGTTCACCCCTGGACTATGGGTCCATAGCAGTAGCTAGATGGTTGTCTTCTCCTCATGTGCTTGATTGTCGGATCTTGTGAGCTGCCTAACATGATCAAGATCATCTATCTGTAATTCTATATGTTGTGTTTGTCGGGATCCGATGGATAGAGAATACTATGTTATGTTGATTATCAATCTATTACCTATGTGTTGTTTATGATCTTGCATGCTCTCCGTTATTAGTAGAGGCTTTGGCCAAGTTTTTACTCTTAACTCCAAGAGGGAGTATTTATGCTCGATAGTGGGTTCATGCATCCATTAAATCGGGACAGATGATGAAACTTCTAAGGTTGTGGATGTGCTGTTGCCACTAGGGATAAAACATTGATGCTATGTCCGAGGATGTAGTTATTGATTACATTACGCACCATACTTAATGCAATTGTCCGTTGTTTGCAACTTAATACCGGAAGGGGTTCGGATGATAACTCTGAAGGTGGACTTTTTAGGCATAGATGCATGCTCGGATAGCGGTCTATGTACTTTGTCGTAATGCCCAATTAAATCTCACAATACTCATCATATCATGTATGTGCATTGTTATGCTCTCTTTATTTGTCAATTGCCCGACCGTAATTTGTTCACCCAACATACTATTTATCTTATGGGAGAGACACCTCTAGTGAACTCGTGGACCCCGATCCATTCTTTTACATCGAATACAATCTACTCGCAATACTTGTTCTACTCGTTTTCTCGCAAACAATCATCATCCACACTATACATCTAATCCTTTGTTACAGCAAGCCGGTGAGATTGACAACCTCACTGTTTCGTTGGGGCAAAGTACTTTGGTTGTGTTGTGCAGGTTCCACGTTGGCGCCGGAATCCCTGGTGTTGCGCCGCACTACATCCCGCCGCCATCAACCTTCAACGTGCTTCTTGGCTCCTCCTGGTTCGATAAACCTATGTTTCTTTCTGAGGGAAAACTTGCCGCTGTACGCATCACACCTTCCTCTTGGGGTTCCCAACGGACGCGTGTTGTACGCGTATCAATGCCCCGTGGTTCATCCCTGCATATTTTAAGAAGACTCAAGCGTTCCCAAGGCATCCCTTCTTCATCGACAACTTATCAGGTTCCTCTAGTGAAACTATATTTTTATTTCGTCACATCTTATGTGCTTTACTTGGAGCGTCTGTTTGTTTTTGTTTTTGTTTTTGTTTGAATAAAATCGGATCCTAGCATTCTTTGTTTGGAAGAGAGACACGCTCCGCTGTTTCGTATGAACAAATATGTTCTTAGCTTCATCTTTAATGTTCATTGCGAAAGTTGGACTATTTCATTCATTGTTATATGGTTGGAAACGAAAAATGCCGCATGTGGTAAATGGTATAATGTCTTGAATAATTTGATACTTGGCAATTGTTGTGCTCATATAGATCATGTTTAAGCTCTTGCATCATGTACCTTGCACCCATTAATGAATAACTACATAGAGCTTGTTAAAATTTGGTTTGCATGATTGATCTCTAGAGTCTAGATATTTTCTGGTTGAGGTGTTTGAACAACAAGGAGACAATGTAAAGTCTTATAATAGTTACAATATGTTCATGTGTAAGCTTTGCTGCACCTTTTATACTTGAGTTTGCTTCAAACAACCTTGCTAGCCTAGCCTTGTATTGAGAGGAATTCTTCTCGTGCATCCAAATCCTTGAGCCAATAACCATGCCATTTGTGTCCACCATACCTACCTACTAGATGGTATTTCTCCGCCATTCCAAAGTAAATTACTTGAGTGCTACCTTTAAAATTTCTATTATTTGCCTTTGCAATACATAGCTCATGGGACAAATAGCCTTAAAAACTATTGTGGTGAAGAATATGTACTTATGTGTCTTATTTCTTAATAAGTTGCTTGTTGAGCGGTAACCATGTTTCTGGGGACGCCATCAACTTCTACCTTTGTTGAATATCATGTGAGTTGCTATGCATGTTCGTCTTGTCTGAAGTAAGGGCGATTTTCATGATCATATGGTTTGATTATGCATACTGTTAGAGAAGAACATTGGGCCGCTAACTAAAGCCATGATTCATGGTGGAAGTTTCAGTTTGGACAATCAATCCTCAATCTCTTATGAGAATATTAATTGTTGTTGAATGCTTATGCATTAAAGAGGAGTCCATTATCTGTTGTCTATGTTGTCCCGGTATGGATGTCCAAGTTGAGAATAATCAAAAGCGAGAAATCCAATGCGAGCTTTCTCCTTAGACCTTTGTACAGGCGGCATAGAGGTACCCCTTTGTGACACTTGGTTGAAACATATGCTATGCAATGATAATCCATGTTAATCCAAGCTAATTAGGACAAGGTGCGAGCACTATTAGTATACTATGCATGAGGCTTGCAACTTATAGGATATCTTATATATAACACATATGCTTTATTACTACCGTTGACAAAATTGTTTCTTGTTTTCAAAATGAAAATCTCTAGCAGAAATATAGTAATCAATGCTTCCCTCTGCGAAGGGCCTGTCTTCTACTTTATTGTTGAGTCAGTTTGCCTATTCTTTCTATCCCAGAAGCAAACACTTGTATCAACTCGTGTGCATTGATTCTTACATGTTTACCTATTGCACTTGTTATATTGCTTTGTGTTGACAATTATCCATGAGATATATATGTTGAAGTTGAAAGCAACCGCTGAAACTTATATCTTCCTTTGTGTTGCTTCAATGCCTTTACTTTGAATTTATTGCTTTATGAGTAACTCTTATGCAAGTCTTATTGATGCTTGTCTTGAAAGTATCATTCATGAAAAGTCTTTGCTATATGATTCATTTGTTTACTCATTATCTTCATCATTGCTTCGAATCGCTGCATTCATCTCATATGCTTTACAATAGTATGATCAAGATTATGATAGCATGTCACTTCGAAATTATCTTTGTTATCGTTTACCTACTCGAGGGCGAGTAGGAACTAAGCTTGGGGATGCTTGATACGTCTCAAACGTATCTATAATTTCTTATGTTCCATGCTACTTTTATGATGATACTCACATGTTTTATACACATTATATGTCATATTTATGCATTTTCCGGCAGTAACCTATTGACGAGATGCCGAAGAGCCGATTACGTTTTCTGCTGTTTTTGGTTTCAGAAATCCTAGTAAGGAAATATTCTCGGAATTGGACGAAATCAACGCCCAGGGGCCTATTTTTCCACGAAGCTTCCAGAAGTCCGAAGAGGAAACGAAGTGGGGCCACGAGGTGGCGCCACACTAGGGCGGCGCGGCCCTGTTGTGTGGGCCCCTCGTGACCCTGCCGACTCTGCCCTTCCGCCTACTTAAGGTCTTCGTCGCGAAACCCCCAGTATCGAGAGCCACGATACGGAAAACCTTCCAGAGCCGCCGCCGCCGCCAATCCCATCTCGAGGGATTCAGGAGATCGCCTCCGGCACCCTGCCGGAGAGGGGAATCATCTCCCGGAGGTCTCTTCATCGCCATGATCGCCTCCGGATCGATGTGTGAGTAGTCCACCCTCGGACTATGGGTCCATAGCAGTAGCTAGATAGTTGTCTTCTCCTCATTGTGCTATCATGTTAGATCTTGTGAGCTGCCTATCATGATCAAGATCATCTATTTGTAATCCTTCATGTTGTGTTTGTTGGGATCCGATGAATATTGAATACTATGTCAAGTTGATTATCAATCTATCATATATGTTATTTATGTTCTTGCATGCTCTCCGTTGCTAGTAGAGGCTCGGCCAAGTTGATACTTGTGACTCCAAGAGGGGTATTTATGCTCGATAGTGGGTTCATGCCTCCATTAAATCTGGGACAGTGACAGAAAGTTCTAAGCTTGTGGATGTGCTGTTGCCACTAGGGATAAAACATCGATGCTTTGTCTAAGGATATTTGTGTAATGTAATCAGCAAAAATATCCTTAGACAAAGCATCGATGTTTTATCCCTAGTGGCAACAGCACATCCACAACCTTAGAACTTTCTCGTCATCGTCCTGCATTCAATGGAGGCATGAACCCACTATCGAGCATAAATACCCCCTCTTGGAGTCACAAGTATCAACTTGGCCAGAGTCTCTACTAGCAACGGAGAGCATGCAAGAACATAAACAACATATATGATAGATTGATCATCAACTTGACATAGTATTCAATATTCATCGGATCCCAACAAACACAACATGTAGGAATACAAATAGATGATCTTGATCATGATAGGCAGCTCACAAGATCTAACATGATAGCACAATGAGGAGAAGACAACCATCTAGCTACTCGCTATGGACCCATAGTCCAGGGTGAACTACTCACACATCGATCCGGAGGCGATCATGGCGATGAAGAGCCCTCCGGGAGATGATTCCCTCTCCGGCAGGGTGCCGGAGGCGATCTCCTGAATCCCCCGAGATGGGATTGGCGGCGGCGGCGTCTCTGGAAGGTTTTCCGTATCGTGGCTCTCGGTACTGGGGGTTTCGCGACGAAGGCTTTAAGTAGGCGGAAGGGCAGAGTCGGAGGCGTCACGAGGGACCCACACGCTAGGGCCGCGCCGCCCTAGTGTGGCGTCGCCTCGTGGCCCCACTTCGTATCTCCCTCGGTCTTCTGGAAGCTTCGTGCAAAAATAAGACCATGGGCGTTGATTTCGTCCAATTCCGAGAATATTTCCTTTCTAGGATTTCTGAAACCAAAAACAACAGAAAACAGCAACTGGCTCTTCGGCATCTCGTAAATAGGTTAGTGCCGGAAAATGCATAATAATGACATATAATGTGTATAAAACAAGTGAGTATCATCATAAAAGTAGCATGGAACATAAGAAATTATAGATACGTTTGAGACGTATCAATCATGTAGTACTTGGCGTAGGTTATGATTGTAATCTCTTGTGGATTATGAAGTTAACTATTACTATGATAGTATTGATGTGATCTATTCCCCCTTTCATAGCTATTGTTGACATTGTGTATGCTATGTTAGTACTCGGTCTAAATTGCAATGGTATTATCTTGGATTATGATTTGATGAGGATATCCCTATGAGTGGTGTTTGTCAAGTACTTGATGAACTTTGAGTGGAGCTTTTGTAGCCGCTACGTGATGATTAGTGATTCCAATAGGAGAGTAATTTCAGAGTAGCACAAGTGAAGAGAAGTTATCTAATTGTCCAATTATGTGATCATTGTTGAGAGTGTCCACTAGTGAAAGTATGCTCCCTAGGCCTTGTTTCTAAGCATTGAAACACCGTTTCCAACAAGTTCTGCTACATGTTCGCTTGCTGCCATTTTTATTTCAGATTGCAATTACTACTTATAATCATCCATATTACTTGTATTTCACTATCTCTTCGCCGAACTAGTGCACCTATACATCAGACAAGTGTATTAGGTGTGTTGGAGACACAAGAGACTTCTTCTATCTTAATTGCAGGGTTGCTTGAGAGGGATATCTTTGACCTCTACCTCCCTGAGTTCGATAAACCTTGGGTGATTCACTTAAGGGAAACTTGCTGCTGTTCTACAAACCCCTGCTCTTGGAGGCCCAACACCGTCTACGAGGAATAGAAGCGTGCGTAGACATCAAGCTATTTTCTGGCGCCGTTGCCGGGGAGGTAAGGTAAAAGGTATTCACATCCTCCGACTACTAAGCTATTTCTTAGCACTGTTGCCGGTGTGTGAGTGCTCGAAGTTATTTCCTTTAGATCCTGCAATTATATCTTTTTGTTTCTTGTTTTTATTTTCACTAGTTAGGCTTAATGGAAAACAACAAAAAAATTAGAGATCTTTATGAACTTTATATTGAATTAGGACATGATGTGTTTGAAGAGAGAATTAAAAAACCCATGGAACTTTGTTTGCAAAATAGTTGTAGCAATGTTATTAGCATGAACTCTTTGAACACTATTATTGCTAATGCTATGGAAGAATTTAAGCTTGGGGAAGCTGGTTGTGATATTTTTAGTCCCCCAAGTTTTGAGGAGAAAATTTTCTTTGATGATACTTTGCCTCCCATTTATGATGATTATAATGATAGTGGTATTTTGGTGCCACCTACTATGGAGGATAAAGTTTATTATGATTATACCATGCCTACAATTTATGATAATTACAATGATGATTGTGATAGTTTTATTCCCACTATTACTAATAAACTTGATTATGCTTATGTGGAGAGTAATGATACTTTTATACATGTGAATAAGAATGTTTTATGTGATAGTTATATTGTTGAGTTTGTTCATGATGCTACTGAAAGTTATTATGAGAGAGGGAAACATGATTATATGCATCTTAATAATATTAAGTTTCCCCTCTTTATGTTGAGAATCTTGAAGTTGCGCTTGTGTTGCCTTTCTATGCTTATTGCATTATGCTTACATGACTTGTTGTGAAGCTCAAGTCCAATGAAGTCAGGATTGGACCAATGACACGAGCTCGTGCGAAGCTACTTAAACAACATGTGAATTTGTTCCTAAGTGATACTTTGATCGATGAGAACTTTATACTGCCTAAGTCCTACTACTTATGTATGATCAGGTATGAGGAGGGAGCAAGCATCGCACGAGGAGGAGAGGAGCAACTGGACAAGAAGTTGGACGTGAAGCTGGCCATGAAGCTGGACATAAAGACATCCCATGGAAGCGCGAGGGAGGAGAGGGAGGCATGCGCGAGGGAAGAAGATCAAGTTCAGGCCGATGCTAGATCCGGTCTGACCGACCGCCACGCCGGCGCGCCCGGTCCCAGGCCCGGTCAACCGGGTGCCACGCCGGACCAGCCCGGCGCCGACCGGATTTCCCACATGTGCCAACCGGGCACTATCCAGTAAGCCTGGACGCCCCGCCCGGTTGCCACCCGGTCCCTGGCCCGGTCCAAACCGGACCGGCCTGTCCCAGGCCCGGTCGACCGGCCCCCAGGCCGGCCGTGTCCCAGTCTGTCTCGACCAGATCTATTATGGGTCGGTTATTTTTGTATCTTTTCGACCCGAGGTCGTCCTGAACCCCTATATAACTGCCCAGGACGCCCCCAAATTAGGTTTAGACAACGTTTAAGATAAACCCTAGTTCATAGTTGTTTGCTACACAAACCTATTGATACACCACTCTCCAATTCGTTTCGATCTGGAGTTTTATGCTACTGAAAGTTCGTGTGATCTGCTGTTCCATTGGGGATTCGAAGATTGCAATTTACCGCTTCATGGTCGGAGGCTACGTGCGCAAGTGTGTGGAGTTGCGAATATCTTGCAGGGTTGAGAGCTGTTGCATTGGCGACAGGAATCAATCGAGAGACTTCGTCGGCGTCATACAATTTATCTACCTCATATCATCGATTCCATCCGCTGCATTCATCGCGTGTTCATCACCACCCATCGCTTACTGAGAAGATCGGGAACGACCAACCGGAATCATCGGACAACGACGCCGTATCGTCGGTGTCCATGTACATAATACAACAAAAACTAATATATGAGTTTCCAACAATGAATCTAAAAGAAAAAAATAAAACAAAAATAAAACAAAAAGGGGCATACCGGGGCGAGGCGCGGCCGGTCGGGGCGCGGCGGCGGGAGGGCCGGGGCGAGGCAACCCCCAGCGGCGGGAGGAGGGCGGGGCCGGGAAGGGGCGGGCGCGGGGGGCGGGAGGCGACGCGGAGGCGGCCGGGCGGGAAGGGGCGGAGGCGGCGCGGGGCCGGCCGGGCGCGGGAGGCGGTGGGGCACAAAGGCGGCGCGACGGCGGAGGAGGCTGCGCGACCGGGAAGGGGCGGCCGGGCGCGGGAGGCGGCGGGGCCAGGAACGGGCGGGGCACGGAAGGGCCGGGGGGGCGGAGGCGCGAGAGACGCGGGAGGCGGCGGCGGGAGGGCGCGGGAGGCGGCGCGGCGGCGGGAGGGGAGGGAGGCGGCGGCGGGAGGGCGCGGCGTCGAGCTGAAAAATCCCTCCCGCGTTCGTTCGCGAAGGGAAACGATAGGAGTAGGGGTTGGGGCAAAAATACCTCTCCAACCCCCACTTCTATAGGTTGGAAGGGGGAGTAGGGGTTGGACCTGGGAATTTTTTTAGGGATTTAGGAGTTTAGGGGTCTAGTCTACGCGTTTTTGTCGCTCAAAACTGTAAAAAAAACAGTTATTTTTTAGGATTTGAGGATTTAGGGGTACTACTAGTGATGCTCTTACTACATATAAAACACTGGGAGCCCCTATAGAAGGCTTTAAGCGACGAGTGTGCTCGCGTCGGCTTAAAGAATCATGTGTCCTGACCTCGGCCCATTGCACGTCCACATACCCAAGTTATTGTCACAAACTATGTTAGGCACTCTGTCACGCACGTAAAGTATCTCGTTCTTTTCTTCTTTCCTTCAGATTTTACAAGTGTTCAAATTTTAAAAATATTTCAATTCGAAAAAGTTTAGAAAATTGTTGGAACTTGAAAAATATCCGGAAAATTGTTCAAATTCAAAAAATAATCGAATTAAATATTGTTCAAATTCAAAAACAATTTAATTTTACATTGTTCAAATTCGAAAATGTTCAAATCTGAATTTTTTCTTGTTCATATTTAAAAATATTCAAATTTGAAAACAGTTCAGATTTGAACTAGTACTGTAGCACATACTTGAAAAAACTTCAAAACTCGAAAAAGTTCAAAAATCTAAAAAGTTCAAAATCTAAAAAGTTTATAAAAACCGACCGGCAAACCCAGAAACCAAAGGGGTAAAACCAGCAAAACCTAAAAAACCGAAAAAGAGAAGAACGAACGGAACTCTCTGTAGCGACACGCAAGCGAATCGTTCCCGGACCAGGCCCATAGGCGAGGGGGTATGTGGCGAGCCAGATCCCTCCCGCAATGAGCGGAGAATAGGGATTGGCCAAAATACTGCGCGCTTTTAGAACCGTGCGATGCAACAACGCGAGTCTGCCAAGGCAACCAAACGGGTCAAAAATTGCTAGCCCGATGCGAGCCAATGGGCATACAGGCCATCAAACGCGCCCAAAACGAGTCAAAGACCAAATGGTAGCCAGGGTCAAGTGCATCCAGTGGCATAGAAGCAACGAAGTTGCTCAAGTTAATTAGTTAACAACATCCATCCAATTCATTGATTAGTAGTGGCACGTGCCAAACTTATGTGAGAACTAGTGTAAAATTCCCTAAAAACACCCCTTTACAAAACAAAAATAAATAGGATGTGAAAAAACTAGTGCAGTATATTTTTGTTACTGTGCCATCCAGGCACTACACATCGATGCATGATCATGTTCACATTAAGGAGTCTATCATCCTCTGGTCGTTTCTGTCACCCGTAGCAACAGCGTCCCATAGAATAGCTAGAAGGTATCCCCAGCAGACCGCGGCGGCCTGGCCGCCGTGCCCGAGGACGCGTGAGGCGACGAACACCGCATGTCCGGCGGTAGACGGGTGGACGTAAATCATTAGTAAAGTGGAGCCGATTAAGAGGAGGAAATCGATCAGAGTAGACCACCACAGGAAGATGAGCCTGCTGCGCTGGTCGGCGTCCGCCATCTTGACGCCGTCGAAGGGTTCGTCGTTTGGATCGTCGTCGGTGGCGAGCCAGAGGATGACGAACCTCTCCTTCCACGCCCAGAAGCTGTGCCGGCTGCGATCCGGCGCCGTCGCCACAGAACTACTGGTGGCAAGGGGGTTCTCGATATCTGCCATCGATGCATGTATCGATCGGTGGGATAGACGACCTAGGTTAATTATAGATGTGGTGCGCGCGGCAATTTGATATAGGCAGCGGTGATCGATCCCTGTACGACGAGCGAAGCAGTGGCCTGCTCTAACAAATCAGACGGAAATCTAATTCAGGACGCTTCAAGAAAACAAAAACAAAAAAGCCACTGGGAGTTTTGGGCCGTGAGAGGACGTGATGTTGCCAGTCGATGGCCCACAGCCTGGCCTGCCTCTCTGCCCTCCTGCTTAGGATTTCCAGCGGCACGACCCATATCCAGTTATGCCACGCCGAACTGATCCACGCCAATAAGAGGACCGGTTGTGCACGTGCGATCCAAACAGAACGACCCATCCGACAAAATCTATCTATCCACCAAATCTGGGTAGCAGATGCGTCTGCGCGGACCAACACACATCCTACTGTGTGGGATGAGGCCCCGCATGGTACCGACCCAACAACCTTTTTCCTCTGGCCATCAATGGAGATAGGGTGACTTCAAAGCTGCCCGCGCCGTCTGACACATGGGTGGCCGCCGCCCACTGCCTCTGCTAGCTACCTACCTTCATCAGTGCTGATGTATCGGCTTCCGCACCGACATCCAATGCCTTGGCTTTGTTAACATGCGAGTCGCGATCATTTTCTTCCACACTCTCATCTTCGTCCACCCCCCCCCCACCACCACCACCAAGGGCATCGCGACAGGGAGGGCGTCTACGATGGGCCACCGAGCCTGGGGCATGGCCGAGGCCAAGGTCATCGAGGAAGACATGGGAGCATAGGCTAGAGTCAACCACCGCCATCCCCATCGCCACCATCGTTACTTGACTCCGTCGCTATCGATCTCTCCAGGTTTGAGTTTGGTGTCACCATCCACTTGGTCATGTGCTAGGACAACCTGTGCCTCCCCCAGAAGTTCGCGTCAGTGGTCGATGGGCAAGAGAGCCCCACGAGCTCATACTGCGGTTGCCCGACGTCTCGACCGGCTTGTCATCCGCATCGACCAGATGTACCTCCACACCGGCTAGAGGCATTTCGCCGCACACCATTAAAGCTGAGCGCTTCGTCGTCTTCAAGTTTGACGGACACACCATGCTCACCATCAAAGTATTCAACGAGACCCTGTGCCGTAGCTGCTACCAGTCCGATGAGGACAATTAGGGGAGGCAAAATGAATACGCTAGGGTCTCGTATTGTGTTTTTATTAATTTCTAGTTCATTATATCAATTTGCTTCAATCAAATTGTTCCCAAACTATGTATTCCATCCATGGAGTAGCCAAAAATTCTAATATTTTAAGAAAATTGGGTCGGAGCATGGAGTCGAATGGGTCGCGTTGTCGTGCACACTGGCCTAGCAGGGGTGCCGCAATCATTTTATCCATGGGTCTCTGTTTGGTTCGCGCCGCTAGAGATTCCCTTACACCTATAGATGCAAGTGGTCTATCATTAGGGTACCCTCTACCCTCGTTAGTCCAAAAAAATAAACTAACTTAATAATGTCATGGACAAACGTTAGTTCATTATTTTGACAAAAATGGGTAAATGTACCTAATGATGGACCACTTGCATCACCACCGTCCGTTAGAGAAAACGATAAATCACGAGCTCACACACTCCTAGTCTCTCCATTGTCCACTTTGACTAATCCAGATTTCTCGCCGGCCAGAGATGCAACGATTCCTCCTCTTCCATCTTCCATCCACCACTCCTCCTTCGTCGGCTTGAGAAAATCTTAGGCATCGTCTCACTGGCGGTGGCGTCATGTGGTCGGGAGGTAGAGGCTACCGGCCACAACGGGGCGCTCCAAGTGCACGTAGGATGATGAAGGGTGCACCGAAGGATGCCCCCGTGATGGCTCGTCGTGTCCATGCACTGGCCGCGATGTGTGTTGGAGACGCGAATAGAGCTAGAGGACGCGATGCGGAAGTGGGAGGCGACCGAAGGAATGCGGAATCATCTGCGGGAGACTCTGTAAGTGATGAAGCTGATTTTAGTCCCACATTGCTAGTTTAGGGACATTTCCACCGGGGTGTATAAACATGGATTCCAAACAGGCTATCACCAAGTAGCATTAGATAGAAGGGTTAGGTTAGTATCGTATTAGCTAGGGTCTAGACTTAGAAGGAGGGTTAGAAGGATGCAATTACAAAGGGGGAGGTATGCACGGTGGC
>NC_061512.1:49116563-49150814 GCF_022539505.1 Lolium rigidum | reverse complement strand
GGAGAACTACCGTAGAGCTTGTTGAAATTGGTTTGCATGATTGGTCTCTCTAAGGTCTAGATATTTTCTGGTAAAAGTGTTTGAGCAACAAGGAAGATAATGTAGAGTCTTATAATGCTTGCAATATGTTCTTATGTAAGTTTTGCTGTACCGGTTCATACTTGTGTTTGCTTCAAACAACCTTGCTAGCCAAAGCCTTGTACTGAGAGGGAATGCTTCTCGTGCATCCAAAACCTTGAGCCAAAACCTATGCCATGTGCGTCCACCATAACTACCTACTATGTGGTATTTCTCTGCCATTCCAAGTAAATACTTCATGTGCTACCTTTAAACAATTCAAAAGTTATAATCTCTTATTTGTGTCAATGTTTTATAGCTCATGAGGAAGTATGTGGTGTTTTATCTTTCAATCTTGTTGGGCAGACTTTCACCAATGGACTAGTGGCTTCATCCGCTTATCCAATAATTTTGCAAAAAGAGCTGGCAACGGGGTTCTCATCCCCAATTAATCAACTTTCATTAATAATTCTCTTCACATGTTTTGCCCTGATTCATCAGTAAGGAACTTAATTTTGCAAATAGACACTCCTTCATGGTATGTGAAATGTTGGAAGGCACCCGAGGATTCGGTTAGCCATGGCTTGTGAAAGCAAAAGGTTGGGAGGAGTATCATCTATAAATAAAACTAAAATACATGTGTAAACAAAAGAGAAGAGGGATGATCTACCTTGCTGGTAGAGATAACGTCCTTCATGGGAGCCGCTCTTTGAAAGTCTGTTTGATGAGGGGTTCGAGTGCCCACTACCATTCGTTGACAACAACAAATACCTCTCAAAACTTTACTTTTATGCTCTCTATATGATTTCAAAACTTAAAACGCTCTAGCACATGATTTAATCCCTGCTTCCCTCTGCGAAGGGTCTTTCTTTTACTTTATGTTGAGTCGGTTTACCTACTCCTTTATATCTTAGAAGCAAACACTTGTGTCAACTGTGTGCATTGATTCTTACATACTTGCTTATTGCACTTATTATTTTACTTTGTGTTGAGAATTATCCATGAGATATGCATGTTGAAAGTTGAAAGCAATTGATGAAACTTAAATCTTCCTTTGTGTTGCTTCAAAACCTCTTATTAAGAATTTATTGCTTTATGAGTTAACTCCTATGCAAGACTTTTTGATGCTTGTCTTGAAAGTACTATTCATGAAAAGTTTTGTTATATGTTATCTATTTGTTAGCAAACTATAGATCATTGCCTTGAGTCACTTCATTCATCTCATATGCTTTACAATAGTATGATCAAGATTATGTTAGTAGCATGTCACTTCAGAAACTATTCTTTTTATCGTTTACCTACTCGAGGGCAAGTAGGAACTAAGCTTGGGGATGCTTGATACGTCTCCAACGTATCTATAATTTCTGATGTTCCATGCTAGTTTTATGACAATACCTACATGTTTTGCTCACACTTTATAATGATTTTATACATTTTCCGGGACTAACCTATTAACAAGATGCCGAAGCGCCAGTTCCTGTTTTCTGCTGTTTTATGTTCCAGAAAAGCTGTTCAGGAAATATTCTCGGAATTGGACGAAACAAAAGCCAAACCGCCTATTTTACCGAGACGGACCCAGAACACCGAAGGAGAGACGGAGAAGGGACAAGGGGGCCCCACACCACCTGGCGGTGCGGCCAAGGAGGGGGGCGCGCCCAGGTATGGGTGGGCCCCTCGGGACCCCTCCGACGCCGCGCTTTCGCCTATATATTCCTCGCAACGCGAAAACCCTATAACAATCGACGAAACTCCAGAAAGACTCCAGGGGCGTTGCCGCCATCGCGAAACCAAGATTCGGGGGACAGAATCTCTGTTCCGGCACGCCGCCGGGACGGGGAAGTGCCCCCGGAAGCCATCTCCATCGACGCCACCGCCTCCATCATGCTCTGTGAGTAATTCCCCCATGGACTACGGGTTCTAGCAGTAGCTAGTTGGTACTCTCTCTCCCATGTACGTCAATACAATGATCTCATGAGCTGCCTTACATGATTGAGATCCATCTGATGTAATCGGTGTTGTGTTTGTTGGGATCCGATGAATTGTTACATTATGATCAGTCTATCTATATACGTTTGTGAAGTTATTGTTGCCGCAATCTTGTTGTGTTTAATGCTTGTCACTAGTGCACGAGTGGCATGATCTTAGATTTAAGCTCTATAATTATTGCTTAGATTGTATCTACAAGTTGTTTGCACATGTCTATGTCCGGAACCCGAGGCCCCGCAGTGACAAAGAACGGGATAACTGGAGGGGAAGGCTTAGGTATGAGGATCACATATTTTCACCAAGCGTTAATGCTTTGCTCCGGTGCTCTATTAAAAGGAGTACCTTAATTACCAGTAGATTCCCTAGAGGCCCGGCTGCCACCGACTGGTAGGACAAAAGATGTTATGCAAGTTTCTCATTGCGAGCACGTATGACTATATATGGAAATCATGCCTACATGATTAATAATCTTGATGTTCTTTCTTAATGCTATTTCAATCCTATCAATTGCCCAACTGTAATTTGTTCACCCAACACTTGTTATTGGAGAGTTACCACTAGTGTAGATAACTGGGAACCCCGGTCCATCTTTCATCATCAAATACTCACTCGGTCCTATATGTCATTAGAAGTAGTATCAACTATTTTCTGGTGCCATTGCCTCTGTGTTATCGACTATCGCTGATGTGTTATCGTTACTATTGCTCACATATTACTGCTGCTTTCACATCACCCCCGTTACTAGTGCTTTTCCAGTGCAGCTGAATTGACAACTCAGTTGTTAAGGCTTATAAGTATTCTTTACCTCCCCTTGTGTCGAATCAATAAATTTGGGTTTTACTTCCCTCGAAGACTATTGCGATCCCCTATACTTGTGGGTTCACTTGTCTTTGAAGTACTATTCATGAAAAGTTTTGCTATATGTTATCTATTTGTTAGCAAACTATAGATCATTGCCTTGAGTCACTTCATTCATCTCATATGCTTTACAATAGTATGATCAAGATTATGTTAGTAGCATGTCACTTCAGAAATTATTCTTTTTATCGTTTACCTATTCGAGGGCGAGTAGGAACTAAGCTTGGGGATGCTTGATACGTCTCCAACGTATCTATAATTTCTGATGTCCCATGCTAGTTTTATGACAATACCTACATGTTTTGCTCACACTTTATAATGATTTTATGCATTTTCCGGGACTAACCTATTAACAAGATGTCGAAGCGCCAGTTCCTGTTTTCTGCTGTTTTTGGTTCCAGAAAAGCTGTTCAGGAAATATTCTCGGAATTGGACGAAACGAAAGCCAAACCGCCTATTTCACTGAGACGGACCCAGAACATTGAAGGAGAGACAGAGAAGGGCCAAGGGGGGCCCACACTACCTGGCGGCGCGGCCAGGAGGGGTCGCGCGCAGGTATGGGGTGGGCCCCTCGGGACCCCTCCGCCGCCGCCCTTTCGCCTATATATTCCTCGCGACGCGAAAACCCTAAAACAATCAATCATATTCCAGAAAGACTCCAGGGGCGCCGCCGCCATCGCGAAACCAAGATTCAGGGGACGGAATCTCTGTTCCGGCACGCCGCCGGGACAGGGAAGTGCCCCCGGAAGCCATCTCCATCGACGCCACCGCCTCCATCATGCTCCGTGAGTAGTTCCCCCATGGACTACGGGTTCTAGCAGTAGCTAGTTGGTACTCTCTCCCATGTACTTCAATACAATGATCTCATGAGCTGCCTTACATGATTGAGATCCATCCGATGTAATCGGTGTTGTGTTTGTTGGGATCCGATGAATTGTTACATTATGATCCAGTCTATCTATATAAGTTTGTGAAGTTATTGTTGCTGCAACTTTGTTGTGTTTAATGCTTGTCACTAGTGCACGAGTGGCATGATCTTAGATTTAAGCTCTATAATTATTGCTTAGATTGTATCTACAAGTTGTTTGCACATGTCTATGTCCGGAACCCGAGGCCCCGCAGTGACAAGCAATCGGGATAACTGGAGGGGAAGGCTTAGATATGAGGATCACATGTTTTCACCAAGTGTTAATGATTTGCTCCGGTGCTCTATTAAAAGGAGTACCTTAATTACCGAGAGATTCCCTTGAGGCCCGGCTGCCACCGGCTGGTAGGACAAAAGATGTTATGCAAGTTTCTCATTGCGAGCACGTATGACTATATATGAAAAACATGCCTACATGATTAATAATCTTGATGTTCTGTCTTAATGCTTTCAATCCTATCAATTGCACAACTGTAATTTGTTCACCCAACACTATTTATTGGAGAGTTACCACTAGTGTAGATAGCTGGGAACCCCGGTCCATCTTTCATCATCAAATACTCACTCGGTTCTATATGACATTAGAAGTAGTATCAACTATTTTCTGGTGCCATTGCGTCTGTGTTACTGCTATTGCCTCTGTGTTACTGTTACTATTGCTCTCATATTACTGCTGCTTTCACATCACCCCTGTTACTAGTGCTTTTCCAGGTGCAGCTGAATTGACAACTCATTTATTAAGTCTTATAAGTATTCTTTGTCTCCCCTTATGTCGAATCAATAAATTTGGGTTTTACTTCCCTCGAAGACTGTTGTGATCCCCTATACTTGTGGGTTATCATAGACTCAGACCACGTTTAAGATAAACCCTAGTTCATAGTTGATTGCTTGGCAACTCTATTGAATCTATACACCAATTCGCATCGATCTGGTGCTTTGCTACTCAAAGTTTGTGTGATCTGATGTTCCATTGGGAATTAGAAGGTTGCAATTTACCGCTTCGTGGTCGGCGGCTACGTCCGCAAGTGTGTGGAGTTGCGAATATCTTGCAGGGTTGAGAGATGTTGCATTGGCGACAGGAATCAATCGAGAGACTTCGTCAGCTTCATACAAGTTAATATATTTATGTGTTAATTATGTATAAGTCCTTCGACCATGAGAATATTTTGGTGACTCATATCGGAGGGTATGTTTTGATCTCACCCACTCTCACCGGATAACCCTGAGTCTTGGGAAGGTTAAGACTAAAGCCTATCTGAAGGTGCGGGAAACCTAATGGTTCAAGTTTGGGATTTGTTCCTCCTAAAAGGAGAAATATGAACCGGGCCCTCTAGGTATTGTGATGTCTAGTAACATGTCTGCGTAGACATATTGAGGTAGTAATCACAGGACATCGTCAATATACTCTAAATGAGAAAAGGAGCAATGATACCAGATCGAAGACAACAGGTATAGTAATCGAGGTTTGATTACTAATACCAAAGTAAACATATCGTGTAACAAAGGGAATGACATATAACAACACGGAAGGTTTTTTAAGTTCTTCGAGTATGCAAATGATCCAATGTGCATGTCCACATCCTAGCATTGGTTATTGATCCGAAGGTGTTCGGACTCATGACTGCGCTATACCGATCCTGTTGGGTCACATGCTTAATGTTGTACAATCTTTTGTAAGTGTGTTATTTATGGTATGTGGTTAAGAGAAGCTGTCCATGATAGTTCCGGCAGCATCTGGAATTGTTGGTGAATCTGTTGGGCCAAAGGGGTGACGAGGGGGAGGAGTTGAAGTTGAAAATGGTCATGTTTCAGTTTTATCGTGTTTGTTTTGTTTCCCGTTTTTATCTATGTCATGTTGTGTCGTGTCGTGTCGTGTTTCGAACTTAGAGTTATGTAAGGGTGAGATGCTACTCGTTTGCATCTCATGTATCTATGTCATTATGTTTGATGAAATATGTTCATGCAAAAAAGTTCAAGTTCTTATCCATTCTTATTTTCGTGCGAAAGTTTGGGCAAAAATCTTCTTGTGAATAGTAATGTGCATACAACTTCCTACTCAAAAAAAATTCGAAATCTCACCCAAATCTCAGTTGTGGAACAAATAAGCTCAAAAAAACTCAAATTTAATTCAAGGGAAACTACACAAGTGGATATGCAATTTTCAAAACCTAAAAACCTAGAATTCTTTTATCTCAAAAAATCTCAAAACCTAGAAATTAATAAAAGTCGTGTATCACATGTGCACTACACAAACCTAGAATTTCCATAGAATCAAAAATCTGAAAAACAAGCTCAAATAAGTTCAAAACCTATAATTATTTTATCACATGTGCACTACAAAAAAACTAAAAAGCTCAAAATGAATTATGTTCAAACAAGATGAGTGCAATAAACTAAATATGAGTGAAATAACATAAACCGAATAAAAACCTAGCATTCCTTTATCATTGGGCCCAAGAATGTGCACGTTTGTTTTTAGCCCAAAGAACACGTCTTTTATCATCGGGCGTGGCTAGGTTTTACTTAGGCCTGACCTTTTCTCCTACTCGTTGTCCAATTATTTTCTACCGAATTGAAAATTACACCCACATTGCACACTGAAACAGACCAAACAGAATTTGTGTTGCATTTTATTCAAGTCATCACCAGATAGAAAATATCCATGTCAAACTAGCTGCAACACTTATTACATTGTCTAATGACTAATGATCAGCAGATAGACAACTCCAAGATCAATTGCACAAAAATAAAAAATTGCAGCCATCAGATTGTCCCACTTCTTCACATCGACAAGTTTGGTTAGCTGTTTATTCATCTTCTTCAACTCCTTGAACTCAGCTGCCTTAACCCCTACCGCATTCCCCGTCGTAGCAGCCATGGGGGTGGAAGATCCCAATTGCTCTACCGTCGATGGTAAATCGAGCCCTAGGGATGCACCCTCCATTTCAATCTTATTGATGTACTCATCAAGTCACTCAAAATGTCCGCATTTGGCCAGATTCTGAAATAGAAGAGATTAACCCTAGTTCCCAAATCGGGTGAAAAAACAAAAATTGAAGACAACAAAAAGAATTGGGAGAGGGAAAACTCAAATCTCACCTTCCCCATGTTCTTCCTTGCTCTCGCATTTCACAAACTCGCGGCCAAGGTTCACAGTCTTGTTGGTCGATGTGACCAACCGCTCCAGGGGTGCCGTACGTGGGCAATTAGGGCACCTTCCCATCGATACTGGACCATATAGCGGCCATGGGTAGTGGGAAGCTGATGCGGAGCTCGACATCTACTGTCCGCTGATACGTCTCCGACGTATCGATAATTTCTTATGTTCCATGCCACATTATTGATGATATCTACATGTTTTATGCACACTTTATGTCATATTCGTGCATTTTCTGGAACTAACCTATTAACAAGATGCCGAAGTGCCAGTTGTCGTTTTCTGCTGTTTTTGGTTTCAGAAATCCTAGTAACGAAATATTCTCGGAATCGGACGAAATCAACGCCCGGGTTCCTATTTTACCCGGAAGCATCCGGAACACACGAGAACCGCCGGAGAAGGGGGCAGGGCCACCACACCACACCCCGGCGCGGCCAATGGGGGCGCGCCCCCTAGGGTGTGGGCCCCCCGAAGCCCTCCTGCGCCGCCTCTCCGCCTATATAAAGCCCCCGACCTAAAAACCTCGGGGCGTTCGACGAAAACCACGAGAAACCTTCCGGAGCCGCCGCCATCGCGAAGCCAAGATCCGGGGGACAGGAGTCTCTGTTCCGGCACCCTGCCGGAGCGGGGAAGTGCCCCGGAAGGCTTCTCCATCGACACCGCTGCCATCTCCACCGCCATCTTCATCACCGCTGCTGCTCCCATGAGGAGGGAGTAGTTCTTCATCGAGGCTCGGGGCTGTACCGGTAGCTATGTGGTTCATCTCTCTCCTATGTGCTTCAATACAATAATCTCATGAGCTGCCTTACTGATTGAGATTCATATGATAATGCTTGTAATCTAGATGTCGTTATGCTAGTCAAGTGAGTTTTACTTATGTGATCTCCGGAGACTCCTTGTCCCACGTGTGTAAAGGTGACAGTGTGTGCACCGTGTGGGTCTCTTAGGCTATATTTCACAGAATACTTATTCACCTGTTGAATGGCATAGTGAGGTGCTTATTTATATCTCTTTATGATTGCAATGTGTTTGTATCACAATTTATCTATGTGCTACTCTAGCAATGTTATTAAAGTAGTTTTATTCCTCCCTGCACGTGTGCAAAGGTGACAAGTAGTGTGCACCGTGTTAGTACTTGGTTTATGCTATGATCATGATCTCTTGTAGATTGCGAAGTTAACTATTGCTATGATAATATTGATGTGATCTATTCCTCCTACATATGCATGAAGGTGACGAGTGTGCATGCTATGCTAGTACTTGGTTTAGTCTTTTGATCTATCTTACACTAAAGGTTACTAAAATATGAACATTACTTGTGGAGCTTGTTAACTCCGGCATTGAGGGTTCGTGTAATCCTACGCAATGTGTTCATCATCCAACAAAAGTGTAGAGTATGCATTTATCTATTCTGTTATGTGATCAATGTTGAGAGTGTCCACTAGTGAAAGTGTAATCCCTAGGCCTTGTTCCTAAATACTGCGTTACTACTGCTGCGTTACTACTGCTTGTTTACTGTCCTGGGCAAAGCACTTTTCTGGTGCCGTTGCTACTACTTATTCATACCACCTGTATTTCACTATCTCTTCGCCGAACTAGTGCACCTATTAGGTGTGTTGGGGACACAAGAGACTTCTTGCTTTGTGGTTGCGGGGTTGCATGAGAGGGATATCTTTGACCTCTTCCTCCCCGAGATCGATAAACCTTGGGTAATCCACTTAAGGGAAACTTGCTGTTGTTCTACAAACCTCTGCTCTTGGAGGCCCAACACTGTCTACAAGAATAGAAGCCCCCGTAGACATCAAGCACTTTTCTGGCGCCGTTGCCGGGAGGAAAGGTAAAAGGCTCTCATACACCGGTCCCAGGTAAAGTATTTTTCTGGCGCCGTTGTGTGTGTGCTCGAAGCTATTTCCTTTAGATCCTGCAATTGCATCTTTTTGTTTCTTGTTTACACTAGTTGGGCATAATGGACAACAATGAGCTTCTTATTCTATTTCCTGATTTAAAACATGGATTGTTTGATGCGAAAATTAAAAAACCTATGGAATCTTATTTGCATGCTGGTAGTAATATTAGTATGAACGCTTTGAACACCATTGTTGATAATAATGTAGAAAGTTCTAAGCTTGGGGAAGCTGGTTTTCATGATCTTTTTAGTCCCCCAAGCATTGAGGAGAAAATTTTCTTTGATGATACTTTGCCTCCTATTTCTGATGATTATAATGATAGTGGTCTTTTGATGCCACCTACTATGGAGAGTAAATTTTGTTGTGATTATACTATGCCTCCTACACTTGATGAGAATAATAATGATATCTACTTTGTTGAATTTGCTCCCACTACAACTAATAAAATTGATTATGCTTATGTGGAGAGTAATAATTTTATGCATGAGACTCATGATAAGAATGCTTTATGTGATAGTTATATTGTTGAGTTTGCTCATGTTGCTACTGAAAGTTATTATGAGAGAGGAAAATATGGTTGTAGAAATTTTCATGTTACTAAAATGCCTCTCTATGTGCTGAAATTTTTGAAGCTACACTTGTTTTATCTTCCTATGCTTGTCACTTTGCTCTTCATGAACTTGTTCATTTACAAGATTCCTATGCATAGGAAGCATGTTAGACTTAAATATGTTTTGGATTTGCTTCTTGATGCTCTCTTTTGCTTCAACTACTATTTCTTGCGAGTGCATCATTAAAACTGGCTGAGCCCATCTTAATGGCTATAAAGAAAGAACTTCTTGGGAGATAACCCATGTGTTATTTTGCTACAGTACTTTGTTTTATATTTGAGTCTTGGAAGTTGTTTACTACTGTAGCAACCTCTCCTTATCTTAGTTTTGAGTCTTGTTGTGCCAAGAAAAGTCTTTGATAGTAAAGTAAGTACTAGATTTGGATACTGCGCAGTTCCAGATTTCTTTGCTGTCACGAATCTGGGTCTACCTCCCTGTAGGTAGCTCAGAAAATTAAGCCAATTTACGTGCATGATCCTCAGATATGTACGCAACTTTCATTCAATTTGAGCATTTTCATTTGAGCAAGTCTGGTGGCCTAATAAAATCCATCTTTACGGACTGTTCTGTTTTGACAGATTCTGCCTTTTATTTTGCATTGCCTCTTTTGCTATGTTGGATGAATTTCTTTGATCCATTAATGTCCAGTAGCTTTATGCAATGTCCAGAAGTGTTAAGAATGATTGTGTCACCTCTGAACATGTGAATTTTTATTATGCACTAACCCTCTAATGAGTTGTTTCGAGTTTGGTGTGGAGGAAGTTTTCAAGGATCAAGAGAGGAGTATGATATACTATGATCAAGAAGAGTGAAAGCTCTAAGCTTGGGGATGCCCCGGTGGTTCACCCCTGCATATTCTAAGAAGACTCAAGCGTCTAAGCTTGGGGATGCCCAAGGCATCCCCTTCTTCATCGACAACATTATCAGGTTCCTCCCCTGAAACTATATTTTTATTCCGTCACATCTTATGCACTTTGCTTGGAGCGTCGGTTTGTTTTTGTTTTTTTGTTTTGTTTGAATAAAATGGATCCTAGCATTCACTTTTTGGGAGAGATACACGCTCCGCTGTAGCATATGGACAAATATGTCCTTAGGCTCTACTCATAGTATTCATGGCGAAGTTTCTTCTTCGTTAAATTGTTATATGGTTGGAATTGGAAAATGCTACATGTAGTAACTCTAAAATGTCTTGGATAATTTGATACTTGGCAATTGTTGTGCTCATGTTTAAGCTCTTGCATCATATACTTTGCACCCATTAATGAAGAAATACTTAGAGCTTGCTAATTTGGTTTGCATATTTGGTTTCTCTAGAGTCTAGATAACATCTAGTATTGGATGGTATTTATCCGCCATTCCAAAGTAAATTGCTTGAGTGCTACCTTTAAAATTCCATCATTCACCTTTGCAATATATAGCTCATGGGACAAATAGCTTAAAAACTATTGTGGTATTGAATATGTACTTATGCACTTTATCTCTTATTAAGTTGCTTGTTGAGCGATAACCATGTTTCCGGGGACGCCATCAACTATTCTTTGTTGGATATCATGTGAGTTGCTATGCATGTCCGTCTTGTCCGAAGCAAGAGAGATCTACCACCTTCATGGTTGGAGCATGCATATTGTTAGAGAAGAACTTTGGGCCGCTAACTAAAGCCATGATTCATGGTGGAAGTTTCAGTTTGGACATATATCCTCAATCTCATATGAGAATAATAATTGTTGTCACATGCTTATGCATTAAAGAGGAGTCCATTATCTCGTTGTCCATGTTGTCCCGGTATGGATGTCTAAGTTGAGAATAATCAAAAGCGAGAAATCCAAAATGCGAGCTTTCTCCTTAGACCTTTGTACAGGCGGCATGGAGGTACCCCATTGTGACACTTGGTCAAAACATGTGCATTGCAAAGATCCGGTAGTCCAAGTTAATTAGGACAAGGTGCGGGCACTATTAGTATACTATGCATGAGACTTGCAACTTGTAAGATATAATGTACATAACTCATATGCTTTATTACTACCGTTGACAAAATTGTTTCATGTTTTCAAAATAAAAGCTCTAGCACAAATATAGCAATCGATGCTTTTCCTCTATGAGGACCATTCTTTTACTTTCAATGTTGAGTCAGTTCACCTATTTCTCTCCACCTCAAGAAGCAAACACTTGTGTGAACTGTGCATTGATTCCTACATACTTGCTTATTGCACTTATTATATTACTCTATGTTGACAATATCCATGAGATATACATGTTACAAGTTGAAAGCAACCGCTGAAACTTAATCTTCTTTTGTGTTTCTTCAATACCTTTACTTTGAATTATTGCTTTATGAGTTAACTCTTATGCAAGACTTATTAATACTTGTCTTGAAGTGCTATTCATGAGAATTCTTTGCTTTATGATTCACTTGTTTACTCATTTCATACACATTGTTTTGATCGCTGCATTCACTACATATGCTTACAAATAGTATGATCAAGATTATGATGGCATGTCACTTCAGAAATTATCTTTGTTATCGTTTTACCTGCTCGGGACGAGCAGAACTAAGCTTGGGGATGCCGATACGTCTCCGACGTATCGATAATTTCTTATGTTCCATGCCACATTATTGATGATATCTACATGTTTTATGCACACTTTATGTCATATTCGTGCATTTTCCGGAACTAACCTATTAACAAGATGCCGAAGTGCCGGTTCACGTTTTCTGCTGTTTTTGGTTTCGAAATCCTAGTAACGAAATATTCTCGGAATCGGACGAAATCAACGCCCAGTGTTCCTATTTTACCGGAAGCATCCGGAACACACGAGAACCGCCGGAGAAGGGGGCGGGGCCACCACACCACACCCCGGCGCGGCCAAGGGGGGCGCGCCCCCTAGGGTGTGGGCCCCCGGAAGCCCTCCTCGCGCCGCCTCTCCGCCTATATAAAGCCCCCGACCTAAAAACCTCGGGGCGTTCGACGAAAACCACGAAACCTTCCGGAGCCGCCGCCATCGCGAAGCCAAGATCCGGGGGACGGGAGTCTCCGTTCCGGCACCCTGCCGGAGCGGGGAAGTGCCCCGGAAGGCTTCTCCATCGACACCGCTGCCATCTCCACCGCCATCTTCATCACCGCTGCTGCTCCCATGAGGAGGGAGTAGTTCTCCATCGAGGCTCGGGGCTGTACCGGTAGCTATGTGGTTCATCTCTCTCCTATGTGCTTCAATACAATAATCTCATGAGTTGCCTTACTGATTGAGATTCATATGATAATGCTTGTAATCTAGATGTCGTTATGCTAGTCAAGTGAGTTTTACTTATGTGATCTCCGGAGACTCCTTGTCCCACGTGTGTAAAGGTGACAGTGTGTGCACCGTGTGGGTCTCTTAGGCTATATTTCACGAATACTTATTCACTTGTTGAATGGCATAGTGAGGTGCTTATTTATATCTCTTTATGATTGCAATGTGTTTGTATCACAATTTATCTATGTGCTACTCTAGCAATGTTATTAAAGTAGTTTTATTCCTCCTCGCACGTGTGCAAAGGTGACAGATGTGTGCACCGTGTTAGTACTTGGTTTATGCTATGATCATGATCTCTTGTAGATTGCGAAGTTAACTATTGCTATGATAATATTGATGTGATCTATTCCTCCTACATATGCATGAAGGTGACGAGTGTGCATGCTATGCTAGTACTTGGTTTAGTCTTTTGATCTATCTTACACTAAAGGTTACTAAAATATGAGCATTACTGTGGAGCTTGTTAACTCCGGCATTGAGGGTTCGTGTAATCCTACGCAATGTGTTCATCATCCAACAAAAGTGTAGAGTATGCATTTATCTATTCTGTTATGTGATCAATGTTGAGAGTGTCCACTAGTGAAAGTGTAATCCCTAGGCCTTGTTCCTAAATACTGCGTTACTCATCGCTGCGTTACTACGCTTGTTTATCGTCCCGGGCAAAGCACTTTTCCGGTGCCGTTGCTACTACTTATTCATACCACCTGTATTTCACTATCTCTTCGCCGAACTAGTGCACCTATTAGGTGTGTTGGGGACACAAGAGACTTCTTGCTTTGTGGTTGCAGGGTTGCATGAGAGGGATATCTTTGACCTCTTCCTCCTGAGATCGATAAACCTTGGGTAATCCACTTAAGGGAAACTTGCTGCTGTTCTACAAACCTCTGCTCTTGGAGGCCCAACACTGTCTACAAGAATAGAAGCTCCCGTAGACATCATCTGCCAAGCTTAATCGTCGGAGAAGAAGAGGGGAAGGAGCACTACGGGAAAATCAGGCGCTGCCGTGCAGCCAAGCTTTGCCGTGAGCTGCTGCACGGCAAAGATTTCTTTGTCGTGCGTAGCAAGAAGAGCCCACGGCAACGCAAAAATGCACGGCAAAGAATGAGAGCAGCGCACGGCAAAGAAACATAGCACGGCAAAGAAAGATATGGCGCATGGCAAAGAAGTTCCTCACGGCAAAGAATGGGAGCAGCGCACGGCAAAGATTTTAGGACGGCAAAGTCCCTGTAAGCCGCACGGCAAAGAAACAGCGCACGGCAAACGCCTGGGCACTGCCGTGTCCCGCCCCTTTGCCGTGCAGACAGACCAGTTGCACGGCAAAGGGTCCTTTGCCGTGCGCTTCTCCCTTTGCCGTGCGCCAATATACATTTTATTTGTTTTTCTAACTATTTTATTTCATCTACTACTTATATTTATTTTGTTAATTAGTTTTTCTTTTTGATGACTATTTATTACACTATGTGAAATACAAAATTAGTCTCCATGCTCATCCCCCACATATATCAGGGTTCCGGTGCTCCGCGGCCGTCCCCCTCCTTCCCCCCAAAACAGCGGGACGGCGGGTCTACCCCCTAGATTTCTCGCGCGAGGTTCCACCAATATACCTTTTCATAGGTTTAGGTTTGTTTAGTCCATGGACATATGGAAAACCATGTGTGGTACCCTTTGGCACAGTCTAGCCCCCGATATACCCGCGGCGGGACACTTCACCGTACACGTCCAGGAATCTGTTAAGTGTTATCGCCCGAAGGTGAGGAATGTCAGACCGGGGATCCATGCCATGCACCATTTGGTGAATTACACCTAGCATCACACTTTGAAACATAGAATAGGTCCACATGCAAGGTTTGGTGAATTACACCTAGCATCACACTTTGAAACACCTAGCATCACACTTTGAGCCATTATCACACGATCGACGGTGTGCCTGGTCTACTGGTTAGGGTTAGGTGTAGGGTTAGGGCTAGGGTTTAGGGGCTAGGGCTAGGGTTTAGGTTAAAGGGTAAGTATTTATGGTTAGGTATAGGTTTAGGGTTTAGGGTTAGGGTTAGGGTTTATGATGCATGGTTCTGCAGCTCCGGCGTCGTGGTTTAGGGATTTAGAGGGGTTTAGGGCTCGAAGCCTCCACGAGTTTAGGGTTTAGGGTTTAGGGGAGCTACTTTTGCACCATTACACCTTGCATCACACTTTGAAACATAGAATAGGTCCACATGCAAGGTTTGGTGGGGTTCCGGTGCTCCGGCGGTCGTTCTCCCCCTCCTCCCCCCAAAACAGCGGAACGTGTGCCCCGGCGGGTCTACCCCCCTAGATTTCTCCGCGCGAGGGTGCACCAATGTAACTTTTCATTATTTTAGGTTTGTTTAGTACATATACACATGGAGAACCAAAGATTGGGACCCTTTGGCACATACACCCGCAGCTCGAGCCATTATCACACGATCGACGGTGAGCCGGATCTACCGGTTAGGGTTAGGTGTAGGGTTAGGGCTAGGGTTTAGGGGGTAGGGCTAGGGTTTAGTTTAAAGGGTAAGTATTTATGGTTAGGTATAGGTTTAGGGTTTAGGTTTAGGGTTTAGGGTTTATGATGCATGGTTCTGCAGCCTCCGGCGTCGTGGTTTAGGGATTTAGAGGGGTTTAGGGCTCGAAGCCTCCCCGGCTTAGGGTTTAGGGTTTAGGGGAGCTACTTTTGCACCATTAGACCTTGCACCACACTTTGAAACATAGAATAGGTCCACATGCAAGGTTTGGTGGGGTTCCGGTGCTCCGGCGGTCGTTATCCCCCTCCTCCCCCCAAAACAGCGGAACGTGTGCCCCGGCGGGTCTACCCCCTAGATTTCTCCGCGCGAGGGTGCACCAATGTAACTTTTCATTCTTTTAGGTTTGTTTAGTACATATACACATGGAGAACCAATATTGGGACCCTTTGGCACATATACCCGCAGCTAGAGCCATTATCACACGATCGACGGTGTGCTGATCTACTGGTTAGGGTTAGGTGTAGGGTTAGGGCTAGGGTTTAGGGGCTAGGGCTAGGGTTTAGGTTAAAGGGTAAGTATTTATGGTTAGGTATAGGTTTAGGGTTTAGGGTTAGGGTTAGGGTTTATGATGGATGGTTCTGCAGTTCCGGCGTCGTGGTTTAGGGATTTAGAGGGGTTTAGGGCTCGAAGCCTCCCCAGTTTAGGGTTTAGGGTTTAGGGGAGCTACTTTTGCACCATTACACCTAGCATCACACTTTGAAACATAGAATAGGTCCACATGCAAGGTTTGGTGGGGTTCCGGTGCTCCGGCGGTCGTTATCCCCCTCCTCCCCCCAAAACAACGGGAACGTGTGCCCCGGCGGGTCTACCCCCCTAGATTTCTCCGCGCGAGGTGCACCAATGTAACTTTTCATTCTTTTAGGTTTGTTTAGTACATATACACATGGAGAAACAAAGATTGGGACCCTTTGGCACATATACCCGCGAGCTAGAGCCATTATCACACGATCGACGGTGTGCCTGGTCTCATCGGTTAGGGTTAGGTGTAGGGTTAGGGCTAGGGTTTAGGGGCTAGGGCTAGGGTTTAGGTTAAAGGGTAAGTATTTATGGTTAGGTATAGGTTTAGGGTTTAGGGTTAGGGTTAGGGTTTATGATGCATGGTTCTGCAGCTCCGGCGTCGTGGTTTAGGGATTTAGAGGGGTTTAGGGCTCGAAGCCTCCCCAGTTTAGGGTTTAGGGTTTAGGGGAGCTACTTTTGCACCATTACACCTTGCATCACACTTTGACACATATCATAGGCCCACATGCAAGATTTGGTGGGGTTCCGGTGCTCCGGCGGTCGTTCTCCCCCTCCTCCCCCCAAAACAGCGAAACGGGTGCCCCGGCGGGTCTACCCCCCTAGATTTCTCCGCGCGAGGGTGCAACAATGTACATTTTCATTCTTTTAGGTTTGTTTAGGACATATACACATGGAGAACCAAGATTGGGACCCTTTGGCACATACACCCGCAGCTCGAGCCATTATCACACGATCGAAGGTGTGCCCGATCTATCGGTTAGGGTTCGGCGTAGGGTTAGGGCTAGGGTCTAGGGTTTAGGGGAGCTACTTTTGCACCATTACACCTTGCATCACACTTTGACACATATCATAGGTCCACATGCAAGATTTGGTGGGGTTCCGGTGCTCCGGCGGTCGTTCTCCCCCTCCTCCCCCAAAACAGCGAAACGGGTGCCCCGGCGGGTCTACCCCCCTAGATTTCTCCGCGCGAGGGTGCAACTATGTACATTTTCATTCTTTTAGGTAAGGATTTATGGTTAGGTATAGGTTTAGGGTTCAGGGTTAGGGTTTATGATGCATGGTTTTGCAGCTCCGGTGTGTCAGCTCCGGTGTTTCAGCACGCATAGTCACTGACTACTGCATGCCGGCCTGGCATGACAGGATACGATCTACTGAGGAGGGTCAAGGTAAAGATATTTGCATAGCCTTTATTCTTGCTCTGCTAATTTGAGCATGCATTCATTCATTTCATAGCATGGTACACATTTTCCTCCTTCTCTTCACGATCGAGTCTTATTTACGGCTTTCTCTCAAGTTAGTAGTTGTATTCTATATATGTAACCTCCTACAATGGTTTTGAGTGAACCAAAGCATACTATCTAGCCTCAAATACCTTATATCAATGTCAGCACTAAAGGGTACAAAATCATCCTAGCAACCTTATAAATGAAATGGTAAAAATAAAATAAAAATCGTTGCCGTGCGCAGGCGCACGGCAAAGAAGCCTGCCGCACGGCAAAGGCCACCCTGCGCACGGCAAAGAGGCCCCGCACGGCAAAGGCGCTTTTCCGCACGGCAAAGAACCCCGCACGGCAACGATTGCGGATAAGCCACCTGGTCGGGACGCGCCTGAGCCACAAACGCGCCCTATCCTCTCGTCCCCCTTCTCTGCGTCCACCGAGCCGCCTCGCCCGCCGCCTCGCCCGCCGCCTCGCCCGCCGCCTCGTCCATCCACCTCGCCCACCGCCTCGCCCGCTGCCTCGTCCATCCACCTCGCCGCCTCGCCCGCCTAGACCCCATCCACCTCGCTCGCCGCCTCGCCCGCGCGCCCCGCGCACACTGCCCCTCCCAGCCGTCGCAGCCGCCACCGCCACCTCCCGCCACCGGCCGCCCTGTCCCTGCTGCTCGCCCCCGAGCTCGCCCGTGGCCTCGCCCCTTCTACTCGCCCCCGACCCGCCTGCCCCGTCCGCCTTCGCCGCCTCGGCCAGTCTCCCGCGCGACAGGTATGGCTCCCCTTCTCTTTTTTTTGCCTATTTTTGCATGCTAAATATTGATATAGGGTAGTTATAAAATAATTAGCATGCAAATAGGAGGGAGTGGTGCTAGTCGATGATAGCCGAACGGGGGTTAATAGAAAGTTAGAGTTGTGGAGGCGATGTTGTATGTCGCGGAGTGTTGGCCAACGAAGAGACGACATATGAAGTGTTGGATTGGTTGATGCGTAAGAAGTAATACAGGGCGTTGGAGTGGGGAGACTTGAGATTGCTTTGCAGTTGGATGCTTCCGTCCTATCCTATCCCATATGAAGCGATAGAAATCAACCAATGACTATTTTTAAAAAGTCGTGTTCACTTGCATGACTATTTTATTTCCTCGGTATGCAGGTGATGCTTCGAGGTGGACACGGGGGGCAGCGTCGCAGGGGTGTTTGACGGGGGGCAGCGTCCCGGATCTTCTTCGGCGATTCTCTCACGCGTCTAGGGTATAAATCTCCCTCCCACCTTTACATGTACCTAGGTTTTCTTTTTGTCTAGATCACCAAGTCTGTCGCGATACCTAGGCGTCTCTTCCCGACCGTAAGGGTTACGCGGATAAATATGCATTAGTGGTCTCGCATATTATGAACCGTAACTCTTACGGCATTTATCGAGACCGGCCGGCGGATGCGTAGTTGGGTACGTTCTCCCGGCTCTACCCCGATCCGAGACAGGATTTCGGTAGCGCCTCCCCGTTGTTCTCCGGATGCACACCCCTCTCGGCTTTTTGCCGAGACGTGTATCGGGAGAGCAGCGGGGAGGTGCTGCCGAAATTCTGTCTCGGATCGGGGTAGAGCTGGGAGAACGTACTCAATCTACGGATCCGGCGGCTGCTAGAAGCCCACCTAGTAGAGTTTCGGGTTGATGCACGCGTAAAAAAATAAAGATATGATGCATTTATTTCCTATTTGATATATAAATGCTATGTTCGTCCGTTTTGTTGCTGATTAGAGGATGGATAATCGTGGCTGGATGTACGATGGCAGAATCGGTCGGTGGAACTATACTTGATGAATGGGGAGAAAAGACCGAGCAGGCTTGTGGATAGGGTGTTTGCCATCCCTAGCAGACCTATAAGTGTTTGGTGCCCTTGTAGTAAGTGCGCTAACCGAAAGGCACAGGACAAGGAAACTATGAGTATGCACCCGATCAAGTTTGGGTTCACACCGTCCTACAGGATTTGGACTTACCATGGAGAAAAGGCAAAGAAACGTGCTAGGAAGGAGGTGCGGCAGATTCAACCTAGGGGGAATATGACACTGGTTTTGATAGGTGCTTAGAAAACTTGGCTAATGGTAATGTGCCCGAAAGCTCTCATGTAGAGGTGGAGACACCTCGGAGATGCGGAGACAAGTGAGGACCCGGAGGAAAACACAAAGGAGTACTATGAGGCTCGTTTGCTTCGCAGAAACCCCTACATGAAAATACAGAGGTTACCCAACTAGATGCCATCGCTCGCTTTATGGCCTTGAAGTGCCATAGGAACTTGTGCGAGAGATGGGTTCGATGAACTTCTGGTCATCGTAGGCAGCCTTCTCGCCGAAAGGGCACCTCTTGCCGCAAAACTTCTACTATTCGACCAAATTGCTCGATGACCTTAAGATGTCATCTCAGCAGATACACGCTTGTCCAAAGGGATGCATGCTATTCGAGAGGAGCACGGCGACACAAATTATTGCATCAAATGCAATTCCTCTAGGTACTTTGAGGTAGACCGCAATGGTGATGGTCGGAAGAGGCGGACCACGGTTGCCAAGAATATCCTCCGCTATCTTCCGGTTCTACCGAGGATCCAGCGGCTCTTCATGACCGAGGATACCGCCCGGCAGATGAGGTGGGCCGTGGAAGGAAACAGATACACCGACAAGATGATACATCCATCGGATGGTACTCGCATGGAAGAACTTTGTGAAGAAATTTCCATTGAAAGCGGGTGACCCGAGGAGCGTAGCGATTGCGATATCAACCGATGGGTTCAATCCATATGGTATGTCGGCTGCAGTATACGCGTTGTTGGCCGGTGTTTGTTATTCCCATGAACCTCCCCACGGCGTCCGCATGAGATCGGAGAACATGTTTGTGTCGATGATAATCCCGAGGGCCCAAATACCGGGTAAGAACATGAATGTGTACCTGGAACCGCTGGTGGATGACTTGGTTCGTGGCTGGGAAGGTCGCGGGATCCGAACATATGACGCATCAAAGAAGGAGTACTTTGATATGTATGTGTGGTACCACATGTCCCTGCATGACCTGCCAGCACGTGCTTTGTTCTGCGGGTGGTGTACACATGGGAAGTGGCCTTGCCCACAGTGCGGACGAGCCGTGACTTTCTTCGGCTAAACAAGGGAGGCAAGTATTCATGCTTTGATGAAGCTTCGACGGTTCCTTGAGCGGAGGCATGCATACGGGAGTGATGTAAAGAGTTTCAAGAAAGGCCGTGTTGTCCAGTGGCTCGAAGCCAATTCCGAAGACCGGAACGGAAATCAAGGCCGAGTTAGATGCTCTTCAGCCTAGCCCCGATGGGAATGGTTTCTTAGGATATGGGGAGACACACCAATGGACTCACAAGCCGTGCTTATGGAAGCTCCCTTACTTTGAGTTTCTCGAGCTCCCGCATAACATTGATGTAATGCACACCGAGAAGAATATCGGTGAAGCCATTTGGAGCACGATTGTGGACACCGAGAAGACGAAGGATAACATAAAGGCTCGAATTGATCAAGAAATGTGGTGTGATAGGCCGGAGTTGAACATGCAGCCACCTAATGGTGCCAAAAAAACTTGGACTAAGCCACACGCTCCGTTCTCGCCTCACAAAGGCCCAAAAAAGGGAGGTCTTCCAATGGATGAAGGACTCCTTGTTTTTCCCGATGGGTTCGCAGCCAACTGGATGAGGGGCCTGAACATTGAAACGCTGCGAGTACAAGGACTGAAGAGTCATGACTACCACATATGGCTTGAGCGGATAATGCCGGTGATGATTCGAGGCTATGTCCACGAGAAGACTTGGCGAGTGCTAGCGAGGTTGAGTTTTTCTTCCGCCGGATTTGTGCTAGGGAGTTAGACACTAAAGTGATTGAGAAGGCTGGATGAAGAGGCACCCGTGTTGCTTTGCGATCTGGAGAAGATCTTTCCTCCGGGGTTTTTAATCCGATGCAACACATGATCCCGCACCTCGCGGAGGAGTGCTTAAAGGGGGCCCGAATTGGGGCCGTTGGCGGTTTGGTCCCGAGAGAGAAACACAAAAGCTTCGTCAAATGAGCTGGCAATAAATGAAAGATCGAAGCATCCATAGCCGAGCAGATCCTGAACGTGGAGGTGGCAAACTTCACCACTAAGCACTATGATCCCAACATTCCCACAAAGCACAACCCGGTCCTCCGTTACAATGCCGCCAACAATGAAGAAGTACCCAAGCTTAGCATCTTCGTGGGGCTTGGTGGCAAGTCAAGTGGCTCGAAGCCGTACGAACGGACCTACATGAGCGGACCTTGATCCACTCGTATGTCTTAAACACCATGGTCGAAGTGAAGCCGTACATCGAGTAAGTGCGAACCATTTAATTATTCGCAAACATTCACTCGTATGTTCGTGGCTAACTCTTCCTCTTTTCATCGGTATAGGAAATTCAAGGCTATACATTGGAAGAATACCCACGGGGAGCCTACCCAGGAAGAATCCAAGCAAATTTTCGATAAGGGAGGCGGTTTCGGTTTCGGTAGCTGGTTTTGTAATTTGGTACTATTCTATCCAAATTAGCTAGCACTTCCGACATTTATCGGTCATTTCTCGTTCTAAACTTCTTGTGCTAAACTTGTAGGCAGAGAGCTGACAAAGAGATGAAGTCAGAGCTAAGAAAAATTGCTAGGGGCTTTGACCATTCCGTAGAAGCGTTCAACTCCTATGACGTGAACGGGTATCGCTTCCAGACCCATCAATACACAACAAGCCGGCCCAACGCGAAGACAATAAATAGTGGGGTGGTATGTCAAGGTGATGATGGGCTCCATGACTATGGAAGAGTCGAGGGTATATACGAGCTGAATTACGGGTTTCACAAAGGGCTAAATCCCGTCGTCTTCAAATGCCATTGGTTTGACCCACGTCGGGTGAGACGGGATCCTGAAATTGGGTTGGTCGAAGTTGAAAGGAACTCCGTTTATAAGGGAGAGGATGTGTACATCTTGGCAACCCGGGCCTTTCAAGTATTCTATCTCCCGTACGCGTGCGAAACCCGACAAAACGTCTACATGGATGGGATGTCGTGATGACGGTGCCTTCACGCAATAGGCCGCCCCCGCCAAACAAGGACGATTACCGCCGCGTAGACCCCGCGGCAAGGAGTGTCGAGTTTTATCGGGAAGAAGGGCTCCCCGGCCATTTCACAATCGGCTTGCCGACTATCGATGACATGGTCGTAGACGATGAACAAGAAGACGCGGGCATGGATGGAGACAATGCGGAAGATGAAGGCGAGGATGTCTGTGCCCCGGAAGACCTGAGTTTGCTCGAGGCGTTCAAAGCAGGGATTGACCTCGATGCGGATGGACCACCTCCAGGTTTCATTGATGATTATTGGTTCGCCGAGCCCGATGACGATGAGGAGACACGCGGTCCAATCACGGATGGCGACACGAGGCTGCCGATCTATGTAGTAGTAATTGTGAGGCTAGCCTATTTGTAATAACTCCGTGTAATAGAGATTGTCTAGCTAGGTTATTTGTAAGAACTCCGTGCTATGTTTGAGAGAACTCTATGGTAGCTATTTGTTGCTTCCACTAATTAATGTTCATCCTTTTGCATTATTTGTTGCTTTCATTAATGTTCATCTACTTATATTTACGTTGCTTTCACTAATATTTATCTCTTTGCAATATTGCGTACTAATAAACCACTCTCTTCATTTGTGTTTGCAGGTGATTGAAGCATGCCGCCAAAAAAAAGGGGTGGCGGTCTTAAAAAGAAGCTCAAGGACTTGGTAGGTGTAGGGACTTCGAGGCGGGGCCGAGCTACTACCCCCTCACCGTCGCTCCCACGGGGCGGCCGCGTAGGAAGAATGCGACGCGGGTACTCACTCCTAGTCCTAGCCCCCTCCCGCAGCCGATGATGATGACGAGGAGGAGGACCAGGGAGCACCACGGGGGTGGGGAGGACCGAGGAGGAGGAGGTGGGTGGGGAGGACCGAGGAGGAGGAGGGGTGGGAAGGACCGAGGAGGAGGAGGGGGACGAGGAGGACCTCTCGGAGGATGAGGGGTTGGGGAACTTAGTGTTCGATCCCGATCCAAGCCTAGAGTGGTGTGAGCCGGAGGATTACCGGTACGTTCCGGCTTTGGAGAGGCTGAGGCCACGTGATAGGAAGCCATATCGGCGTGGGATAACACAGCTCCCCTCGTCGAAGAGCCGGCGCTACTGAGCACGTTGTTCTTGTGCCCTATGGAAGGAGGTACATGTTATTTTTTGGCATTTCGTTATCGCAATTTTGTCATTATCAAAATTATTATCACATACATATTGATGTTGTCGTTTCATGGTGCAGCTCGTTCCGAGTTTGAAGACCCGACGCAGAGACCGCCACGTGGGTACTCGAACATCCTTGGGGGCCTACTTAGATGGTATTTCCCTGGGATAGTCAATTTCCCCTGCGGTGGCTGCGACGTAGCTTGGAGGTGGGCGCACTACAGCCTCGCGGAAGATCCTCTTGGCCGCGGCACCGCGGCGGATTTGGTTGTTGCCAGAATGCAGGTACGTGACTTTTGACTTCTTACCATTCATACACTCTCCTTGGTTCACAATAATTGCACTAATGCCCCTTGTTTTACCTATGTGCATGGTTGCAGAAATACTTCAAGAGGGCCGAGGGCAAGGAGAATGCGTGCGATGATGTCCTACACCAGCTTGCAAGGAAGAGGGTGGCGGCATGCACTACGAGGCACGTATTCAATGCGTCCGCGGCCGGCACGCCGACCGCTTCGTCCACATGAGTAAGGAGGACGCTCGCGACACGCTCATGCGGCCGTGGCGATACTTGCGGTATTTGCATTTATGTGTTATTGATTTCTTTATCGCCATGTAGTTTATTTTACCATAATGGGTTTATCTTGTGCATGTAGAACCCTCCTCGGTACGTCGGCAACGACGATAGGTGCTTTCGTGCGATGGTCATGTGGTGGACATGCCCCCGAGTACCTCAAGAAGCACGAGGAGGGCAAGGCGAAGCGGGCGAGAGATGCGAGGTGGATCGCATATCCAAGGCGAGCATCCCCATCTCTCTTCACTGCGAAGGAGGTGAGCAAATTAATGGTTCCTTCATTCTTTGAATTCATGTTATATATTTGTTAACTCCGCAAGGGTGTGTCACTTCACTCGGTTACATGTTCTCTTTTGCGGGAAGTCGGGACGGGAGCGAAGCCTAACGTCTTTGCCGTGCTAAAGAAGATGAAGCAAAGGAAGACGCACGATCTCGAGACGGGGTCCGTGTGGGTTAACCCGCAATCCGAGACCCGAGTGCACGTCGTATGTCTCCAAGTTCAAGCAGAAGTACGGCGAGGAGGCCAATCCGGAGGCCGAGGACTTTGACCACGAGGTCGCGGTGCTTGCGGGAGAAGGCTTGAAGCATGGCCGCCTATGGTTTGGTGACGGGTGCGTCGACCCGGCGAGGGTTCCCTCTCTCCGCCGGATCCGTCGTGGTCGTAAGAGCGGCCAGCTCGAGGTAGAGCCCCGGCCACGGGCTCCGGATCTAGGCTGTCGAGCGGTTACGGGTATGTTCTTCCTCGGGTCTCTACATTTCCTTTACATGCTTTCCATTGAAATGTTAATGACATCGCGGCAACACAACGTAGGAGGAGATGGCGGCCGAAGGAGCGAGCGGCCCGAGGAGCACGCACGGAACATGGAGCGGCAGATGCAGGTACCGGCGGCGGCGGACACGGATGATGCGGCGGATGCAACAGCGGCAGCAGATGATGCGGCGGCGAGCGAGGCACGGATGAGCTGGCTGATGAGCCGGACGGCTTTGTCTTCTCCACCGGGGAGTCTTCCTCCTCCACCTTACTCCATGTGGATGCCGCCACCGCCCACTCGGACCCGGGGACACCTATCACCGTCAACAACATGAACATCATCCGGAGCATGAACCTCGGTGAGTCCTCTTGTGCCCAACCCGCTACTTGTACTTGTTCAAGTGTTCAATATGCAAATGCAAATGCAAATGTTCATTCCATCAACCTTATAGATAATTATTCACAAGGCAATGACAATGAGGCCGGCGGAAGCGGAGGAGGACAATAAGGTTGATGGCATGGTCTTGATGGATTTGTGGACATTACACTTGTTATGGATTGTACTTGTACTTGATGTGTGTTGATGTATTTGTGGACATTGCACTTGTACTTGATGTATTTGTGGACATTGCACTTGTTATGCATAAACTATGTGTGCTCGATGTATTTGTGGTGTTGTTCATGTGTTTGGTGATGCTATGGTGAATATATATGTTGTATATGTTATATATATGTGAAATGCAATTTTGAAATGCAGGGATTAAAGAAAAACAGAAAAAAATGAAAAAACCAGGGGCCTTTGCCGTGTGTATGCACACGGCAAAGGACATTTGGTCACTTTGCCGTGTGCATACACACGGCAAAGGCGCCACGTGGCGCAAGCACTGTAGACCTGGTATGCTGCTCCGGCGTGCCTGGAGGGAGTTTTGCCGTGCGTGGTGGGCGTGGCCGCACGGCAAAGTGTGGCCGCCACGGCAAATTGTTGCCGCACGGCAAAGGGTGGCCGCACGGCAAAGGATCTGCCGCTACGGCAAAGAAAAGCAGCACGGCAACGAAGCGCACGCACGGCAACGATAGCTCGCACGGCAAAGCGGCCGCCGCACGGCAGCGCAACGCGCGCACGGAAAAGCCCTTTGCCAGGCAAGTTGGTCGGGCGCACGGCAATGTTGTCTTTGCCGTCGGGGACAATGCCGTGCAGACGTTGCCGTGCGTCGACGCACGGCAAAGCCTTTGCCGTGCAAAATAGGCTCTTTGCCGTGCGATCGGTCGCACGGCAACGCCTGTTTCTCCCGTAGTGGAGGATGCAACGGTCGGAACGGTCGCGGGGATGGCTCCTGCGCATGCGTGAGATGGCTATGTCTTGTACCAGTTGGGAGTTGTGGGTCCCATGTCCTGACGTGGATAAGCTGCGGGTCCCGTGACGTGAGGTGGACAAGAGGTGGGTCCCATGCTCAGAGGAGCTCATGTGGGTCCAATGCTGATGTGTATAAGTTGCGGGTCCTGCCAGACACACATAATTCCCACTATTAACCTGTCTCATACGGTTAAGCCCTACCGTCGCACAGGAGCGGTTTCTGCCACCAAAATCGCCGCACGGGAGCTATTCTATCCAACGATGTCGCTCCTTGACAATTCGCCTTAATGACGTCGCATGAGGGCTATTTACCAAGGAAAAAAAATAGCGCGCTATAATAAAATAGCGTCAGCCAAAAAATACGCTATAGCGCGAAATAATGTAACGCGGGCTGTCTAAAAGCGTTATAGCGTGCTATTAAGCGTCGAAATAGCGCGCTATTTTTTCCATGGCTATTTACCTGAACAAATGCTAGAATTGTCTGGATAACAGCCTTGAGCAAAGCCTCATTGCCCACTCTTGACAGATCTTACTAATTAAAATAAGATCTTTTAATCTCATCTCATATTTTAACCACAAGTTTAGATCTTACTAATTAAAATAAAATGGTGTGGCTTAACTAGGTGTTTCCGTTATTTTTGACATTTTTAACAGTAATGAGCTTACCGGAGCTCGTCCTCCATTTGTCTGTGCCCCCGATGCAGAAACGATCTTATTTGCTGCCGCTGCCGGCGAGAATTTTTCTATGCCGTTTATCTCTGCAGAATCGAATTTGGTTAACTCGAGCAATCCTCCACTCGGAACAAGAATGGCAATCTAGCGATCTATCTCCATCAATCCAAGAAAGATGAATCCCAGGACGTTTACCATTCCATGGAAAACACCAGCTTACCAAGAGTAGTTTGTCCTCGCATGTGCGGACGACAAGGTCTTGGCGGACGATTCCCTTCCTGCAGGCTGCAGGCGTGGGATCTCAGTGGCCTACTTGCCAAGGCTACTCTACCATAGTTGAACTACGTGTCGTAGCAAGGGCCAGGCGGTGCCAGCAATGACGACTCCATCCACGGACGCAACCGCGGAGGAAATGCCCACCGGCGGCGTCCTCCTCATCCTACTCCTCATCATCGCCGGTGCCGTCGTCGTCTTTGTTCGGCTGAGGCAACGGCGTGGGGACAGGAGCGGCAGCGCTCCCAGCCCGCCGTCTCTCCCGCTGCTCGGCCACCTCCACCTTCTCAAGAAGCCGCTGCACCGCTCGCTGGCCGCGCTCGCCGGGCCCCCGGCGGTGAACGCGGCGCCGCTCCTGTCACTCAGGCTGGGCATGCGCCGGGCGCTGCTCGTGTCATCGCACGCCGCAGCCGAGGAGTGCTTTACGGCGAACGATGCCGTGCTGGCAGGAAGGCCGCAGGTGCTCGCCGGGGAGCACCTCGGGTACGGGCGCACCAGCGTCGTGTGGGTCTCTTACGGGGACCACTGGCGCGGCCTGCGCCGGTTCTTCGCGGCCGAGCTCTTCTCCTCTTCCCGCCTCGGCGCGCTCGCCGCCGAACGCCACTCCGAGGTCGCGTCCCTCGTCGAGACCCTGCTCCATGACGCCGTAGCCGCCAGCAGGGGGGTCATCACCCTCCGTCCGAAGCTCTTCGAGCTGGTGCTCAACGTGATGCTGCGCGCGATCACCGGACGCCGGCATGCCGGCGACGTGCACATGTTCCAGGAGATCGTCGAGGAGACGTTCGCGGTGAGCGGCGTGCCCAGCGTCGGGGACTTCTTTCCGGCGCTGCGGTGGGTCGACCGCGTCCGCGGCGTCGAGGCAGCGATGGCGAATCTGCAGTCGAGGCGTGACGCGTTCGCCACTGGCCTCATCGACGACCACCGGCGAACGCGCGACGCTGGTAGCCGGGACGTTAAGAAGAAGGCTGTGATTGACGTGCTCATGGAACATCAACAAACCGATCCAGAGTACTACACTGACACCGTCGTCAAAGGCATCGTGTTGGTGAGTACCCTCTTCTGCAAACTGCGTTCTGACACCACCATCCCGTTTGGCCTGTGACAATATGGTTGCAATATGTCCACGTTGACATCCAGGTACTGCTCGGCGCCGGCACCGACACATCGGCGCTGACCACGGAGTGGGCGATGGCGCAGCTGCTGACGCACCCGGAGGCGATGAAGAAGGCGAGAGCCGAGATAGACGCCGTTGTCGGCACCGGCCGGCTAGTGGAGGAGTCGGACATCACCAACCTCCCTTACCTGCAATGCGTCGTCAAGGAAACCCTTCGGCTCTGCCCCGGTCATCCCAGCGCACGAGTCAATGGAGGACTGCACGGTGGGCGGCTTCCGCGTCCGGCGTGGCACGATGATCCTCGTCAACGCGTGGGCGATCCACCGGGACAGCAATATCTGGAATGCGCCGGAGGAGTTCAGGCCAGAGCGGTTCATGGACAGAGACACGGTCACCGTGTCCATGCTGCCGTTTGGGCTTGGCCGGAGGCGGTGCCCCGGCGAGGGACTGGCGATGCGCCTGGTTCCCCTGACACTGGCAGCACTATTGCAATGCTTCGAGTGGGATGTTGATGAAGGTTGTACCGTCGACATGGCCGAAGGTGCTGGGCTGACGATGCCAATGGCGACGCCATTGGCGGCTGTCTGCCGGCCCCGCCAGTTCGTCAAGAGCGTGCTCTCTGCTTCCACTGATTCACTCGACACAAATTTCTGAAGACAAAAGGGGAAAATGGGTTTAAAATGTTTAGCAGTGGATTCATGCTAGTGGTTGTTCAGAAAAATACTTGCAGAATGATTCCATTAGATGATTTACTGAACATTATAAAATCACAAGGGAATGCACTTTTAAAGGGCGTCAAAAAAATTATTGCTGCTTGTATTTCACTGTATAGTCTACATTTATTCGTGCATTGCAAATTATATACCGATCAAAGTTCAGCCGGCAAATTATATACCGATTAAAGTTAGTTTAGCCGAAGATCACGCAGACAAGCAGTTCTGCAGAGTGGAAAGTCAAGCAGAATCTGGCAACGATCAAATTTTCCAGCACAGGTAGGCCTTGTACAGTTAGGTGAGATTTGAGGTGGGGTATCAAATCCCTTGCAAATCAAAATTTGCTCCAATCCATTCCAATACTTTTCAAGCCCTTAGGGAGCAGGATTTTGCAAGATCGTGTAAGTTGAGAAACGTAGGCTTTGAGTTTCCAACAACAGCAGCATAGGACAAACAGTTCTGCAGAGTGCTCACAAGGAAAGTCAATAGTCAAAAAAATCCAACAAAGGTAAGTTATTAACAACACCTTACAAGTTGAGAAATGTTCCATCGCTCAGTGAGATCATCAAAGACTTCGAGTTCTCAACAACAGCAGCGAAGGACAAGGAGCTCCACAGATTACAATGAAAGTCAACAGTCAATTTTTCCAACGGATGTAAGGTTTTTACTAACACAGTGCAAATTGACAAATGTTCCATTGCTTTGTGAGATCATAAAATACTTTAAGTTCCCAATAACAGAAGGACAAACAGTTCAAAGTGTAGCGTTCTTCCTATCTCCGCTGACAGAAACCGCTCCCAAACCAGGAACCGCTCTGAGGCGATCTCTGCCGCCGAACTACAGCGGCTAGCCGCGGGTCCTGCCTCCTCCGTCGGCCGCTCTGGCGACGGGAGGGGGTGGGGACCCCGGAGTATCAGCTCCGGCCAGTAGTTAGGATTGGCGAAGTGTTTTCTTGGGGCGCTGTTCTATGGAGGAGACTGCGCTGCGTCGGAATAATTTGCCTCTGTTTTTTCTCCATACCGGCGTTGCTCCAATCGGTGGCATCGGGGGGCAGGTGGCCTGGTATTCTTGCCGGTCTTCGGATCTGGTGATACTCGTGTCTGGTGGTTGGCGTTCGACACTCTCGCGGGTGACGGTTGCGTTGGCTGTTGCAGTTGTGTGTGGTGTCTGGCAGTTGGGTGTGTGGATGACGGCACGCGGTGGCGTTCGTCTTCTTCGACTGAGTCTGGGGAAGATGGCAGCGTTGAGATCTGGTGACCACGGGGAAGATCCCTGGCCGACGTGCCACGAAGTCTCGGGCTCGTCTTCTGCGACAACCCGGTTCATCGGCTCAAAAAGAATCATTGGATGCGATGGTGCTCTCCCAGATCTAGGTGTGACGGTTGTTCGCCTCTTTCCCGGTGCTACCATGGTGACGGTGGAGGAAGATGGACGATGTTTCGGCAAGGCACAGGTTTCACGAAGGGTGAACTTGTAGTTTTACTTCTTGTGAGATTCCTTGTGCAAAGTTGTTTGACGCAAATATTTGTCTTCTGTGGTGATCATATGTGTAATTTCTGTAAACAGATTATCTAATCAAATACTCCCTCTGTTCCTATATATAAGCCATATAGTTTTTTGAGAAAAATTCCAGAATATAAGGTTTATTGCGTTGCCCTACTTGTATGGACAATATTTTCGGAGATTTGATTTGGTTTACTTATCTTATGCAAAATCATCTATTAGCTCACGGCAATTACTTACGGTTAACCCTAGCCAAACATGGTGTAATTTTTCCTAAATATGCGTTTCTTAATTTCCGTGCCAGAAATTATATGGCTTATATTTAGGACCGGAGGGAGTATATGATTTCATCAAAAAAGGACAAACAGTTCAGGAAGCATTAACCATCCTGTAGGTGCCCAAGATAGAAAAAACGAAAATACCCTTGCAGCAGGAGCTACACAACATAGAAGAGCAATTCAAGAAAAATCAAATAAAACCGTTGCAACAGCAGGACCGTTCAATCTATGTATAACCGCAGTATTAGCAGTTCAAGTAAAGGCTGAACAGGTACCCCGCGGGCCGCCAAGTCCCCCGCCGCGCCGTCCTCTCGCCGCCGCTGCCGCTGGCCCTCACCGCGGTGGCGGCGGGCCCAGCCACCGAAAGTGGTTGGGGGTGGAGGTCGCTAGGGATCCTCGCCATGGCCGCTAGGGCTGGTCTGGTCGGGTCGTCGTTGTGCAGCGTCCAGGACGGTGCCCCTGGTCAGGGTGGACGCGGAGATCTCTTCCCGGCGGCGCCATGGCTACAGTGAAGATGCTGGACCGGCGGGTCGTGATCCCAGATCTCGATCAGGATGTCACCTAGGCTGCCCCCCCCCCCCCGCGCGCTCCCCCGATCTCGTTCTTCGCTGCACGTTGGGCCGGTTCCGGTGGAGGATCGACCCTACACTGTTGTCTCCTTTCCCCTGTTGGCCTTGCCCTCTGGGTCGCTGGTAGGGTTTGGAGCAACGGCTTGCAGATTTCTGGCGGGTCGCGTGGGGGCTGCTCTGCTCGATCGGCATGAATAAAGGTGGTGGTACTCGGATCTTTCGCGCGCAAAGATGAAGATCTTCCTTATGCATGTTCGTCTGGATTTGGCTGCATGTTAAGTACCGAAGGCTCTGCTAGCAAATGTAACAGTGCTTGTGCCAGGAGTTTGCTGGTTTGGGAAGTATTCGGTCGTGCGCACCCATGCTTTTATTCCGACCGTTTGGTTCTGGAGGGAGCGACGTGAAGCTCTGTTCTGTGTTGCCAGCAGATGATATTCTGGTTCATGGTGTATCAAAGACGGAGAATTTTTTTGAAGGCCAGATTGGAGGACTAGCATCGGAGGATCGAGTCGTGTTGTTTGTCGAGGGATTTGCTTGGTATTTTGGGTCTCGTAGCAGTAGTATGCAAGTGGGGGCAGCAGCACAGGTGAAGTTCAGAGTCTTACCTTTCAGGATGAAAATCTAAGGTTTAGCCTTAATTGGTTGTCCATGTCAATGGTCTTGTTGAAGGCATCGTTTTGAGAGTGGAGACTATCTCCAGGGTGAAAACCTAAGATCTTTTGACCGAACGACGACGGCACTTGTGCATTGTTCCCTTCTTGGAAGTGTCGCTTGTGGAGAGCCTTGATTTCAGATGTTGTCTTGGTGGTGGTTATACTGGTGTTGCTAGGACTAGTGTACCGTAGCGGGACTTATTTTTGTTAGTTTTCTTTTTCTTTTTTAGCTGTGTGCATCCGTACTACCATTAGGGTACTGCATTGTTATAGAGTCTGGGTGCAATTGGTATCTATTGATATTAATATATTTCCTTTATCGAAAAATGAAAAACTATCGCAAGGGGCATCGGTCGCTTATCACAAGGATGTATTGGATGCCAAAATGCCTTATTAAAATCTTCGCTTGACTGCTGATCCTGGATCACCTTCCTTCTAGCCAACTGATTGGGTCAAGATACGGCCCGACAACAGGAGTTTGTGCCGTTTGTGGTGCCCTGGAAGACACGAGACATATTCTTTTCACCTGCTCCTTAGCAAAATTTGCCTGGAGTGGCCTACGCCAAATTCTGGCGTGCAATTGGTGCCCGGCTAGTTTTTCCCAATTTCCTGCGATCCTCTCCAGTTTCACGGGGTGTGCTCGTAGGATTTTGTGGGTACTCTTTTTCTTGGCACAGTTTTGGGCTCTGTGGACTGTCCGAAATAAGCTAACCATTGGGAAAAAGTGATTAACCACTGTACTAATGTCACTTTCAAAACTTCCTTATTCTTGCAGCTGTGGACCGTCAAGACAAGTTCAGAAGACAGGGAGGGCCTCGGAACTCAGGTGGTTGATAAATGAGCTGAGGGAGCTCTACTCATCCATCATACCAGCAACTTCAAGCACCTCCACGGGCACCCTGATCCTCCTTAGTTGTGTGCCTTTCGGCCGATGTGGGGAAGCCGACCCCTGGGTGTATGTATCTTTCTTTGGCTAAGCTGTATGCTGCAGCATGTAATAACTTATTGTGAATCTGAGGGCTTTATTAATTTAAAGTCGGGCATTCCCATGCCTTTTGTCTAAAAAAAAATAACAGGACCGTTCACTTGAAACAACACTAGCCACAAGGTATGCACAAATTATGACGAAACTGACTGACTCTATGCAGAGAGTTAAAAAAAATGGGCAAATGGTGGAGATAGAAACACCTCTTTTTTCCACCATGGCATTGTGAAACGCATGAGAAGGAATTCTATAGTTTCCATCAAAGTATTTTGCAATTCAGGCCAGATCATATCAGCAAAATACTTTTGCATCTATTTTAGATCCATTTTGCCTCTTCAAATGCTAACAATGGCAGGCCATTTATTGGAACTCAACCTTTTTAAGACAATCAAGACTCTACACCTACTCAATTCAGCAAAGCATAGAATGTTTCATTGTTGCAGGTTCAAGCCAATAAGAACAATGAAATTGCAAGCAAGCAAGACACCCCTATATATAGTCAATGTTCTTCCACCTCAGGGATAAACAATCACGACGGTCCTTCACATTGCAGGAAACAAAATTTTCTGAGATGCCTAGTGGAACATTAGGAAATAAACGCTAGCCAAGACATAAATCACAAGCAACTGGCATTGGTCTATTTCTTCAGGTTCAGATCGATCATACCAAATATGATGTGATGAAACAAGCTAAGTTAGAGCAGGTGCCCACACCACTTCAGGCTGAAGCAATGGCTCTTCTTCTGGCAGCAAAGATGGCGCAAACGCTAGAGCTATAGCAAGTAACCTTTGTGACAGACAATCTGGCTCTTGCCACAGCTTTAGCTAACAAATCTGGTGTTGTGCTGGGATTTCTTATCCTCACATGATCGATCTTGCACCTCCGATGATAACAAGTAGCATACACTATTTCTGCCCAGCAGGTGCCATTGGAAATAAGAGATCTCCTTGCATCCTACCTTCAAACAAATGCTCCACTACATGCTGCAATTTATCATGTGAAAGGAGACCTCAATGGAGTAGCACATGATTGCGCACATGAAGGTCTCAAAACAAATAGTAACTTAATACGCAATTGTTCAGCTCCTAGAAATAGCCTATGTCCTATCTATATTGCTCTTCAATCTGCAGACTTCAGAGGCTATGTAATACACAATGTATTCTGCACTTGAGCTGAATAAATTTGGCGCCCCTGGTACCTCCATTTGTTCAGAAAAATAAAAAAATTCATGCACTCTGCTTGTTTATGATTTGGCCTCGTGATCTTGCATCAA
>NC_061512.1:48908765-49116463 GCF_022539505.1 Lolium rigidum | reverse complement strand
TTACTCGCTGCCATATTTTATTCAGATTACTATTACCACTCATACTCATCCATATTACTTGCATCTCACTATCTCTTCGCCGAACTAGTGCACCTATACATACGACAAGTGTATTAGGTGTGTTGGGGACACAAGAGACTTCTTGTATCGTGATTGCAGGGTTGCTTGAGAGGGATATCTTTGACCTCTTCCTCCCTGAGATCGATAAACCTTGGGTGATCCACTTAAGGGAAACTTGCTGCTATTCTACAAACCTCTGCTCTTGGAGGCCCAACACTGTCTACAAGAATAGAAGCTCCCGTAGACATCAGTGACAAAGAGGAGCTTTGCGTCACGAGACAGTGGGGGTAGTGTGGGATCTATGCCCCGCCGATCGGCCGGTGTGTGTGGGTATCATCGGCGGGGTCAGCTAAGGTATGGCAGAGGAGGGAATGTAGGGGTACTACTAGGAAAAAAGGCTATTTCCGGTGCACCAAAAAAGGTTACCGCTAGCGCCCGCCAACGATAGCACGCTGGCGGTAACAACTTATCACCGACGCACCAACCTTGTAGCCTAATGCGCCAGCGGTAATATATTTCAGAACTCAAAAAAACCTAGATCTAGACCTAGATCTGATCGTGCGCGTCGGGAACCATGGCCGCCGTGGCCGTGGGTGTCGCTCGGGAACCGTCACCATGGGCGCCACAACGGAGGGGACGTGGTCAACGGAGACGAGTGGTCGTCGGAGGAATAGGCGACGTAGAGGAGGAGCTCGAGTTCACCAGATGTAGTTAGAGGAAAGGCACTGGAGGGAGAATGGGAAGAGGAGAGGAGAAGATGAATAAGTATAAGAGGAGGAGGGAAAGAAGGTGAAGTTGAAGAGGAGGGGAAAGTGTGGAGAAGAGAAAGAGGAAAGAAAAGTGAGGAAGGAGAAGAAGGCTGCCGGCTGGTTTTCAGTATATATCATGCATTACCGCCGCCCGCCAGCGCACCAATATCATGGTGTGTCAACGGTAAGTATTTATTTTTAATTTTTTGTATTAAAATATAAAACCTGAAAAACCTTAATTTTTCTTTTTCCATTTTGAGAAATCTAAACATCGGTCGTAGGTCGGTTGAAATCGGATGTAACTTTTTTCGTTGATATATGTTCATATAATTTTTTTTCCATTGGAGGTCGTATGCAAAATCCGATGCCATTTTACCAAAAGATGGCGCCATTTTGAAAGAAAAAAAGGTCGGAATTAAGTTTCCTAACAACTAGACACATAAGACAAGGCCATCTCGAAGAATTTGAAATTTCGCCCTTTTTTCAAAACTGAAATCCGATCCTCGCTTACCTGCGGCGCACGGCGTCGGCGGTAAGTGGGTTGCATGGCTCCGCTTTGGTGAGGACCTGGATGACCCTTGCCCCCGGCGTACCAAAATTTCTGTCCATCGGTGGCATTTGGGCAGCACCGACGACATCCATAAATTTGGCACGCCGGCGCTAATATAGTGTCTGCGGATCACTTTTTTGACGTGCCAATGGTAGCTCGGGCGCCAGCAGTAGCTCGGTGGTAACAACAAGCTGCGCAACTGGACCAATGTCATACGGTGGCAGTCTTGACCAACACGTACATGTTAACAACTAGATCTTAATTCCCTCAATCTAGCAACTATTACAGGAATTTGGTAGACAATCTGGATACAAGATGAACAGCATGAATGGGGATGGGAAGGAAGAGCCGAGGTGGGAGGAAGGAGCCGCCGCCGTTTCGCCTGATCCAACTTGGATGGCCTGAGCGTTGCATCCTTCCCAGTATATGTAGCTTGTATCTCCTATGGGTCGGTGTTGGACCAGGCCCATGTGCCAGCCCAGTAGGCCTACCCAGTTACCAGTATCGGTGGTATAGAGATAGGTTCCTAACAGTACAGGCCTAGATGGATACGATCTCAGACTCGGAGAGAGTACTGGAATGGCGAACATGGCTACCAGATCAATGCCAAAATCGGGAGAGCTGGTGCTGGCGTTGCAGGTCTCCTCCTCCGTCTCGAAATCACTGGAATTCAATGAGTTTCGATGAGATCTCACTGAAATAATTTTAGGAAAACGCTTCGGTTCGGTCGACCGAAGGAAACAAAAAATCGGTCCCTCTTCTGCACACTGCACCTCCTTAGCTTGCCCAAAAATTATCTGGCCCACTAGCTGGCACTACATGACGGTTCATTAGTCCGCTTGCTTTCCCAGCGCGTAACTTCCTTCAAGCCTGTTTTGATAAAAGAAAGAAGCTAGGTACAGGCCTGCAACCTGTAACGCTGCTGCTTATTTCTTGATAGCTTCTTTATTTTTGCTGAAAACACATGATTTTATTGTGTTAATCGTTTGTTACTTTTTTTAACATAGATTTTTTGTTGTTGTAAATGAACCTGGAGAAAAAATCGTGTGCTATAAATAGCCAATATTTTTTGTTGTTTTTTACTATTGACTATTGTTGTAAACAACCAAAAAATTTATTGGAATTCTTTTGTAGATTTTATTTTCGACAATAACCAAGTGATTTTTTTGTTGTAATTAATTGTGATTTTTGTTTAAATAGAATCATTTTTTATTGTAATTCAATATGTAGAAAGTTAATTGTTGCTTTACCAATTTTCACTAAATGGTGGATTTTTGTTGTAATCGTTTGCGTTTTTTGTTAATATTACTAGTTGTTTTTGTCGTAAATCAATCTACGGCAAAAAAATTGTTGTTTTAACCACTTTATTGTAGTATTCCTTTTTCGATATTTTTGTTATTTTTGTTGTAATAGTAATTTTTTATTTTATGCGGGATTATTTCTTTTTGTTGTCGTACCCTCTGGACTAGGGGTAAATCAGCATGGTGGCATATTTGGTGTACTTATTAGGAAGTTACGTGGCCAAATAGATGTATATGTTACTTTTACTGGAAAGATTGGGACTGCGGGTTAATTTACAAAAAAAACCGAGGGGCCCAAACACAAAACTGCGTCGCGGCTTGCTGTGATCGTCGGATCGCGATCCTACAGCGCGGACTGCAACCGATTTTTTGCATCTTATCTACCGACCGACGGCCAGCGCTCCCCATAATTTTAATGCTCTCGATCAATGCAGAGGCCAGGGGCAGTTTATACACAGCAAAAATAAATAGATGTGAAACAAACTATAGTATACTTCAGTGCAGTATATTTTTTGTTACCATCCACGCACTACGCATGAATGCATGGTCATGTTTACATCAACGAGTCTATCAACCTCTGTTCCTTAGCTGCACGGAATAGTGCCGGCGCACCATCATTGACGCGCGCCGGTGGCAAATACCGCCGGCGAGCCATATTAGGCCGCACCGGTGAAGAACCTATACTGCCGGCGCAAAAAAAAAAATTGTGCGCCGGGAATAAAATTCAAAGAGGTCTGGTCGGAAGCAAAAAATCTGGACACCTTACCTCCGGCGCACCTCTATGGTGGTGCGCCGGTGGTAGACAATTCTACCACCGGCGCACCACCATAGAGGTGCGCCGAGGTAAGTGCCCGATTTTCTCTACCCCCCTCCCACCCAGAATCGCCTTTTAAGTTTTCGAAAAAATAAAAGAAAATGATAGAAAATTCAAAAAATAAAATCCTTTGAAGTGCCCATGTATTATGTAATCTAGCTTTCATCAAAATTGGAAAAAATGAATTTCGATATATTATGCAAAATGGCGTCATCTTTCGGTAAAACGGGTTTTCTGGTTGCATACGATCTCCGATGAAAAACTTTTTTATATCAAAATCGATCTACGCGAAATTTCCTATTCGAATTCAACCGCCTAGGGCCGTTTACCGATTTTTTTGATTCTCAAAATTCGAAAAGAAAAACAGAGTTTTTTGAGGTTTTAGATTTGGATGAAAAAAATTAAAAATTACCCCCGGCGCACCACCATACTAGGTGCGCCGGCAGTAACCTCTACTATATAGGTGCAGACTAGCCTCCTCCTCCTCCTCCTCCTCCTCCTCTTCCACTTCTCCTCCTCCTCTCCTCCTCCTCCTCCTCTTCTCCTCCCTGACGGGCTCCTCCTACTCCTTCTCCTCCGACGATGACGACGACGACCTCCTCCGGCGACCTCAACCTCGGGCCTCCTCCGGCTACTTCAACCTCGGGCCTCCTCCTCCTCAACCTTGGGCCTCCTCCGCCGGTGACATCCTCCTCCTCCTACTCCGGTGACATCCTCCCTCCGGTGACATACTCCTCCTCCTCCTCATACTACACCTTATTCCTCCTCCTCCTCCACCTCCTCCTCCTACTCCGGTGACATCCACCCTCCGGTGACATCCTCCTCCTCCTCCTCCACCTCCGCTCACCTCCTCCTCCACCTCCGGTCACCTCCTCCTCCACCTCCGGCCTCCTACACCTCCTCCTACTCCTACCTCGGCGCAACAACGACATGCCCACTTTCATGGTTTTCGGTGACCGTTCTAAGTCTGGAAGCTTCAATCAAGGAAACAAAAAGCGATTAGGTGTTTTGGGCCGTCAGAGCACGTGATGTTACCAGGCGACGGCCCACAGCCGGGCTGCTCACTCCGGTGAAAGAAGACAAACTTTAGGTGATTCCTATTTGACGTCCGTTGCGTCGGTTAGCGGGTCGACACGTACCCCGTCCGATGCAACAGGTCGGCCCACCTTCCCCGTCTCGTGACCGGACATGAGGAAGATGATGACCGGAGGACCCCTCGCCGGATATAGGAAAGATGCGGCTGGCCGCGGCGTTCCTGGCGGAGACGAGGCCGGGACCTCACTGGAGACGGAGATGACGTGGTTGTGGCATCGTCGGCGGAGCTGAGGAAGAAATCCTTAGGGTTTCGGGTGCGGGTGCGGCGACTTAGGGTTCCGGGTGGTGGTTTCGAACCTCGCGGGAGATGGAAACGAAGGGAGGTTAAGAGGTGGGGAGGGGGGGGCAGCGGACCGGCAGAGGTGGCGGCAGCAGGCGGTCCGGCCAGCGGCGGCCAGCGGCACAGGCGGCACCGGAGCTGGAGAGAAAGGAGAGGGAGGTGGCCATGGCGGTGTGTGAATGGAGATGGAGGTGACCGTGACAGAAGGAAGAAGAAGAGGTCGATGGGTCTAGCCCACAAGTTCCTCCTGCGGTCGTCGATGGGTGCCCAGACGCAAAACACGTCAAATAGGGGCTCCCCAAACATTACAAGCTCACACACTACTGGTCTCTCCACTGTCCACTTAGACTAATGAGGACATCCCTACCGAACCACTACATCCGTCATTGCAAGATGAAGATGATATTTCTGTGAAGCTTAAGTCCAATGAAGTCGGGATTGGACCTATGACAAGAGCTCGTGCGAAGCTACTAAAGCAACATGTGAACTTGTTCTTAAATGATACTTTGATTGATGAGAATTTTATACTGCCTAAGTCCTTTAGCTTATGTATGATCAGGTACGAGGATAAAGGAAGCATCGCACGAGGAGGAGGAGAACAACGGGACATGGAGCTGGACATGAAGACTTCCCATGGACGCGCGGGGGAGGAGAGGGAGGCATGCGCGAAGGAGGGAGAAGAAGTCCAGGCCAGCGTCACACTCGGTGCAACCGGCCCTCACGCTGTCCGGCTCGGCCCCTTGCTCGGCCACACCGGCTCCTACGCCGGATGAGCCCGGCGCCCGCCGGCTCCTGCACCGGTGCCATCCGGGCGCAATCCAGGGACCCTGGAACCCCCATCAGGATCCAGCCCGGCGCCTGATCCGGTTTCGACCGGCCCGTCCGGTCCCTGGCCCGGTCCGACCGGCCCCCACGCCAGCCGAGTCTGTGTCAGTCTCGGCCAGATCCCGAGCTGGGTCGGTTTGTACTCGTTATTTTCGACGTATGATCGTCCTGAACCCCTATATAAGTCCCCAGGACGCCCCCAAAATAGACTGATACGTCTCCAACGTATCTATAATTTCTGATGTTCCATGCTAGTTTTATGACAATACCAACATGTTTTGCTCACACTTTATAATGATTTTATGCATTTTCTGGGACTAACCTATTAACAAGATGCCGAAGCGCCAGTTCCTGTTTTCTGCTGTTTTTGGTTCCAGAAAAGCTGTTCAGGAAATATTCTCGGAATTGGACGAAACGAAAGCCAAACCGCCTATTTCATCGAGATGGACCTAGAACATCGAAGGAGAGACGGAGAAGGGCCAAGGGGGGCCCACACCACCTGGCGGCGTGGCCAGGAGGGGGGCGCGCCCAGGTATGGGGTGGGCCCCTCGGGACCCCTCCGACGCCGCCCTTTAGCCTATATATTCCTCGCGACGCGAAAACCTTAAAACAATCAATCATATTCAAGAAAGACTCCAGGGGCGCCGCCGCCATCGCGAAACCAAGATTCGGGGGATAGAATCTCTGTTCCGGCACACCGTCGGGACGGGGAAATGCCCCCGGAAGCCATCTCCATCGACGCCACCGCCTCCATCATGCTTCGTGAGTAGTTCCCCCATGGACTATGAGTTCTAACAGTAGCTAGTTGGTACTCTCTCTCGCATGTACTTCAATACAATGATCTCATGAGCTGCCTTACATGATTGAGATCCATCTGATGTAATCGGTGTTGTGTTTATTGGGATCCGATGAATTGTTACATTATGATCAGTCTATCTATATAAGTTTGTGAAGTTATTGTTGTTGCAACTTTGTTGTGTTTAATGCTTGTCACTAGTGCACGAGTGGCATGATCTTAGATTTAGGCTCTATAATTATTGCTTAGATTGTATCTACAAGTTGTTTGCATATGTCTATATCCGGAACCCGAGGCCCCAGAGTGACAGCAATCGGGATAACTGGAGGGGAAGGCTTAGATATGAGGATCACATGTTTTCACCAAGTGTTAATGCTTTGCTCCGGTGCTCTATTAAAAGGAGTACCTTAATTACCGATAGATTCCCTTGAGGCCCGGCTGCCACCGGCTGGTAGGACAAAAGATGTTATGCAAGTTTCTCATTGCGAGCACGTATGACTATATATGGAAAACATGCCTACATGATTAATAATCTTGATGTTCTGTCTTAATGCTTTCAATCCTATCAATTTCCCAACTGTAATTTGTTCACCCAACACTTGTTATTGGAGAGTTACCACTAGTGTAGATAGCTGGGAACCCCGGTCCATCTTTCATCATCAAATACTCACTCGGTTATATATGACATTAGAAGTAGTATCAACTATTTTCTGGTGCCATTGCCTCTGTATTACTGCTATTGCCTCTGTGTTACTGTTTCTATTGCTCTCATATTACTGCTGCTTTCACATCACCCCTGTTACTAGTGCTATTCCAGGTGCAGCTGAATTATTGACAACTCAGTTGTTAAGGCTTATTAGTATTCTTTGTCTCCCCTTGTGTCGAATCAATAAAGTTGGGTTTTACTTCCCTCGAAGACTGTTGCGATCCCCTGTACTTGTGGGTTATGAAGACTATTTTCTGGCGCCGTTGCCGGGGAGCATAGCTCTACTCATAAGTTCACCTGGGGAGTACAATCTACCTCTCTCTCTGTTTTTATTTTATTTTATTTTGTTTTGCTTAGTTTACTTTTGTTTAGTTTATTTGTGCTTAGTTTATTTCTGTCTAGTATTATTTTGCTTAGTTTACTTTTGTCTAGTTTGTTTTTGTCTTGTTTTATTTTCTTATATACTCGAAAATCCATAAAAATTTGAAAAATCGAAAAATTAAAAACTGTTGTTATGGAAGAACTCATAACCATTACGGAGCTTATAGAATTATAGAGAATCAAGAAAGGGTAAAGTCATGAGTGCCGTGTTAGAAAAACTGATACAATTGCTAAAATCTTGCTTAAACGCCATGATATAAACTGTTGCTCTAAATAGGATACTTAACATCTGAAATTCCAATGTGGCTTTAGTGAAGAAGTTTTAATTATGAACTATCATTGGAATAACTATATTCATCTTGGGTTCGAAGAAGTAGAACAACTTGTTTTATTTATGGGAGCCTCTGAGATAGAATTCTTCATGGCTAAAAATTATGAAACTTGTAGCTTGTAAGAACCTTAAAGATTATGTCTCTTCTATCCTTGATTTTTGCATAGAACATTACAGCAATAATCCTTATATCATTGATTATAAAGAGAGACTCATTCATGCACAAGAATGCACTCACAATTTGCAGGAACCCGTGAAAGAAGAAATTGAACCTGAAAGCTCATTGGATGAAAAAGAGGAGGAGAGTGATGAACAAAAGGAGGAAGAATGGATTAGCTACCCATGCCAACCTTCTAATGAGAGTAACTCTTTATCTCTTACACTATTTGATTGTCCTCCATGCTTACCAAAGGAGGATGAATGTTATGTTCCTGTGGATTATCTTGAAATATTCCCTATGAGTAAAACTTGTGAGAATAATTATGCTACTGTTATCTATGATAATCCATGCTATTTTGATAAATATTATGATAATGCTTTGTTTGTGCCTAATATCGAAATGCATGGTACTAAAGAGTTTTGCTTAGCAAATGTTTATGATAAAGCTCTAGATGATGGTCCTATGTTACTTGATAATATTAATTGTACTACTAATGAAAATGGGATTGGAGAGGTCTTGACTTTATCTAGGAGTCCCATATCTCTTGAGAATGATCAATCATCTTGTTATAGATTTTTAAAAAGTGGGTTTGAAAGTTTTGATCCCACTATTTTTGAGCTTGATAAAAATTATGTGTTTGTAAATCATGAAAAGCATGTTGTATGTGATAGTTATATTGTTGATTTTGTTCATGATGCTACTGGAAATTATTACGAGAGAGGAAAATATGGTTGTAGAAATTTGCATGGTACTAAAACACCTCGCTATATGCTGGAACTTTTGAAGTTACTCTTGTTTTATCTTCCAATGCTTGTCACTTTGATCTTCATGAATTTATTTGTGTACAAGACTCCTATGCATAGGAAGTGGGTTAGACTTAAATGTGTTTTGAACTTGCTTTTTGATGCTCTCTTTGCTTCAACTCTCATCCTTATGTGAGCATCATTAAAATTATTGAGCCCATCTTAATGGCTATAAAGAAAGCACTTCTTGGGACATAACCCATGTTTTTATTTTGCTATTGTTTTGTTGTGTCTTGGAAGTTGTTACTACAGTAGCAACCTCTCCTTATCTTTATTTTACTGCATTGTTGTGCCAAGTAAAGTCTCTAATAGAAAGTTGATGCTTGATTTGGATTTCTACGCAGAAACAGATTTTCAGCAGTCACGAATTTGAATAGATCTCTCTGTAGGAGAACCTAAAAATTCTGTAAAAAAACATGAGTAATCCTCAAATATGTACGCAACTTTCATTAGTTTTGAGTTTTCTGATTTGAGCAACGGAAGTACCTCTAAAAAATTCGTCTTTACTGGCTATTCTGTTTTGGCAGATTCTGTCTCTATTTTTTGCATTGTCTCTTGTGGACTTTAAGTAAGGCTTTCTAGACGTGGAGAGCTGTAGCTAATTTTTATTGAGTTCTTGCAATGTGTCACTACAGGACTTAAGTGGATTAAAGTTTTTTGAGTACTAACCCCTCTAATGAAGTTTATGAGAAGTTCGGTGTGGCAGAAGTTTTCAATGGTCAAGAGAGGAGGATGATATATGATCAAGAAGAGTGAAAAGTCTAAGCTTGGGGATGCCCCCGTGGTTCATCCCTGCATATTTCAAGAAGACTCAAGCAACTAAGCTTGGGGATGCCCAAGGCATCCCCTTCTTCATCAACAACTTATCAGGTCACCTCTAGTGAAACTATATTTTTATTCCGTCACATCTTATGTGCTTTACTTGGAGCGTCTGTGTGTTTATTTTCGTTTTGTTTTTGTTTGAATAAATTCGGATCCCAGCAATCCTTGTGTGGGTGAGAGACACGCTCCGTTTTTTCGTATGAACACTTGTGTTCTTCGTTTTTCATATTCATGGCAAAAGTTAAAAGCTACTGCATTTATTGCTATTTGGTTGGAAACAGAAAATGCTTCATATTGTCTTGAATAATTTGATACTTGGCAATTGTTTTGAGCTCTCAAGTAGATCATGTTTAAGCTCTTGCATCATGTAGTTTAAACCTATTAGTGGAGAACTACCGTAGAGCTTGTTGAAACTTGGTTTGCATGATTGGTCTCTCTAAGGTCTAGATATTTTCTAGTAAAAGTGTTTGAGCAACAAGGAAGACAATGTACAGTCTTATAATGCTTGCAATATGTTCTTATGTAAGTTTTGTTGTACCGGTTCATACTTGTGTTTGCTTCAAACAACCTTGCTAGCCAAAGCCTTGTACTGAGAGGGAATGCTTCTCGTGCATCCAAAACCTTGAGCCAAAACCAATGCCATTTGTGTCCACCATAACTACCTACTATGTGGTATTTCTCTGCCATTCCAAGTAAATACTTCATTTGCTACCTTTAAACAATTCAAAAGTTATTATCTCTTATTTTTGTCAATGTTTTATAGCTCATGAGGAAGTATGTGGTGTTTTATCTTTCAATCTTGTTGGGCAGACTTTCACCAATGGACTAGTGGTTCATTTGCTTATCCAATAATTTTGCAAAAAGAGCTGGCAACGGGGTTCCCAGCCCCAATTAATCAACTTTCATTAATAATTCTCTTCACATGTTTTGCCCTGATTCATCAGTAAGCAACTTAATTTTGCAAATAGACACTCCTTCATTGTATGTGAAATGTTGGAAGGCACCCGAGGATTCGGTTAGCCATGGATTGTGAAAGCAAAAGGTTGGGAGGAGTGTCATCCATAAATAAAACTAAAGTACATGTGTAAACAAAAGAGAAGAGGGATGATCTACCTTGCTCGGTAGAGATAACGTCCTTCATGGGAGCCGCTCTTTGAAAGTCTGTTTGATGAGGGGGTTAGAGTGCCCACTACCATTCGTTGACAACAACAAACACCTCTCAAAACTTTACTTTTATGCTCTCTATATGATTTCAAAACTTAAAAAGCTCTAGCACATGATTTAATCCCTGCTTTCCTCTACGAAGGGCCTTTCTTTTACTTTATGTTGAGTCAGTTTACCTACTTCCTTCTATCTTAGAAGCAAACACTTGTGTCAACTGTGTGCATTGATTCTTACATACTTGCTTATTGCACTCATCATATTACTTTGTGTTGACAATTATCCATGAGATATGCATGTTGAAAGTTGAAAGCAATTGTTGAAACTTAAATATTCCTTTGTGTTGCTTCAAAACCTCTTATTAAGAATTTATTACTTAATGAGTTAACTCTTATGCAAGACTTTTTGATGCTTGTTGATACGTCTCCAACGTATCTATAATTTCTGATGTTCCATGCTAGTTTTATGACAATACCTACATGTTTTGCTCACACTTTATAATGATTTTATGCATTTTCCGGGACAAATCTATTAACAAGATGCCGAAGCGCCAGTTCCTGTTTTCTGCTGTTTTTGGTTCCAGAAAAGCTGTTCAGGAAATATTCTCGGAATTGGACGAAACAAAAGCCAAACTGCCTATTTTACCGAGACGGATCCAGAACATCGAAGGAGAGACGGAGAAGGGCCAAGGGGGCCCCACACCACCTGGCGGCGCGGCCAAGGAGGGGGGCGCACCCAGGTATGGGGTGGGCCCCTCGGGACCCCTCCGACGCCGCCCTTTCGCCTATATATTCCTCGCGACGCGAAAACCCTATAACAATCGATGAAACTCCAGAAAGACTCCAGAGGCGTCGCCGCCATCGCGAAACCAAGATTCGGGGGACAGAATCTCTGTTCCGGCATGCCGCCGGGACGGGGAAGTGCCCCCGGAAGCCATCTCCATCGACGTCACCGCCTCCATCATGCTCCATGAGTAATTCCCCCATGGACTACGGGTTCTAGCAGTAGCTAGTTGGTACTCTCTCTCCCATGTACTTCAATACAATGATCTCATGAGCTGCCTTACATGATTGAGATCCATCTGATGTAATCAGTGTTGTGTTTGTTGGGATCCGATAAATTGTTACATTATGACAGTCTATCTATATAAGTTTGTGAAGTTATTGTTGCTGCAATCTTGTTGTGTTTAATGCTTGTCACTAGTGCACGAGTGGCATGATCTTAGATTTAAGCTCTATAATTATTGCTTAGATTGTATCTACAAGTTGTTTGCACATGTCTATGTCCGGAACCCGAGGCCCCAGAGTGACAGCAACTGGGGTAACTGGAGGGGAAGGCTTAGGTATGAGGATCACATGTTTTCACCAAGTGTTAATGCTTTGCTCCGGTGCACTATTAAAAGGAGTACCTTAATTACCAGTAGATTCCCTAGAGGCCCGGCTGCCACCGGCTGGTAGGACAAAAGATGTTATGCAAGTTTCTCATTGCGAGCACGTATAACTATATATGGAAAACATGCCTACATGATTAATAATCTTGATGTTCTATCTTAATGCTATTTCAATCCTATCAATTGCCCAACTGTAATTTGTTCACCCAACACTTGTTATTGGAGAGTTACCACTAGTGTAGATAGCTGGGAACCCCGGTCCATCTTTCATAATCAAATACTCACTCGGTCCTATATGCCATTAGAAGTAGTATCAACTATTTTCTGGTGCCATTGCCTCTGTGTTACTGCTACTGCTGCTGTGTTACTGTTACTATTGCTCACATATTACTGCTGCTTTCACATCACCCCTGTTACTAGTACTTTTCCAGGTGCAGCTGAATTGACAACTCAGTTGTTAAGCCTTATAAGTATTCTTTACCTCCCCTTATGTCGAATCAATAAATTTGGGTTTTACTTCCCTCGAAGACTGTTGCGATCCCCTATACTTGTGGGTTATCAAGACTATTTTCTGGCGCCGTTGCCGGGGAGGCATAGCTCTACTCATAAGTTCACCTGGGGAGTACACTCTACCTCTCTCTCTGTTTTTATTTTATTTTATTTTGTTTTGCTTAGTTTACTTTTGTCTAGTTTATTTGTGCTTAGTTTATTTCTGTCTAGTATTATTTAACTTATTTTACTTTTGTCTAGTTTATTTGTGCTTAGTTTATTTCTGTCTAGTATTATTTTGCTTAGTTTACTTTTGTCTAGTTTATTTTTGTCTTGTTTTATTTTTCTTATATACCCGAAAATCCGTGAAAATTTGAAAAACCGAAAAATTAAAAACAGTTGTTATGGAAAAACCCATAACCATGTTGGAGCTTATAGAATTATATAATAATTATAGAGAATCAAGAAAGGGTGAAGTCATGAGTGTTGTGTTAAAAAAATTGAATATAATTGCTAAAATCTTGCTTAAACGCCATGATATAAACTGTTGCTCTCAACAGGATACTAAACATCTTAAATTCCAATGTGGATTTAGTGAAGAAGTTTTAATTATGAACTATAATTGGAATAACTATATTCATCTTGGGTTCGAAGAGGTAGAACAATTTGTTTTATTTATGGGAGCCTCTGAGATAGAATCCTTCATGGCTAAAAATTATGAAACTTGTGTTGCTTGTAAGGACCTTAAAGATTATGTCTCTTCCATCCTTAATTTTTGCATAGAAATTTACAGTGATAATCCTTATATCATTGATTATAAAGAGAGACTCATTAATGCACAAGAATGCACTCACAATTTGCAGGAACCTATGAAAGAAGAAATTGATGAACCTGAAAGCTCATTGGATGAAAAAGAGGAGGAAATTGATGAACCTAAAAGCTCATTGGATGAAAAAGAAGAGGAGAGTGATGAACAAAAGGAGGAAGAATGGATTAGCTACCCATGCCAACCTTCTAATGAGAGTAACTCTTTATCTCTTACACTATTTGATTGTCCTCCATGCTTACCAAAGGAGGTTGAATGTTATGTTCCTGTGGATTCTCTTGAAATATTTCCTATGAGTTAAACTTGTGAGAATAATTATGCTACTGTTATCTATGATAATCCATGCTACTTTGATAAATCTTATGATAATGCTTTGTTTGTGCCTGATATCGAAATGCATGGTACTAAAGGGTTTTGTTTAGCAAATGTTTATGATAAAGCTCTAGATGATGGTCCTATGTTATTTGATAATATTAATTATACTACTAATGAAAATGGGATTGGAGAGTTCTTGATTTATCTAGGAGTCCCATATCTCTTGAGAATGATCAACCATCTTGTTATATTATTGATAAAAATGGGTTTGAAAGTTTTAATCCCATTATTTTTTAGCTTGATAAAAATTATGTGTTTGTAAATCATGAAAAGCATGCTTTATGTGATAGTTATATTGTTGAGTTTGTTCATGAAGCTTCTTAAAATTATTATGAGAGAGGAAAATATGGTTCTAGAAATTTTCATGGTACTAAAACACATCTCTACATGCTGAAAATTTTGAAGTTACTCTTGTTTAATGCTTGTCACTTTGTTCTTCATGAATTTATTTGTGTACAAGATTACTATGCATAGGAAGTGGGTTAGACTTAAATGTGTTTCGAACTTGCTTTTTGATACTCTCTTTGCTTCAACTCTCATCCTTATGTGAGCATCATTAAAATTACTGAGCCCATCTTAATGGCTATAAAGAAAGCACTTCTTGGGAGATAACCCATGTTTTTATTTTGCTACTGTTTTGTTGTTTCTTGGAAGTTGTTACTACTGTAGCAACCTCTTCTTATCTTTATTTTATTGCATTGTTGTGCCAAGTAAAGTCCCTAATAGAAGGTTGATACTAGATTTGGATTCCTGCGCAGAAACAGATTTTTAGCTGTCACGAATTTGAGTAGATCTCTCTGTAGGAGAACCTAAAAATTCTGAAAAAAACATGATTAATCCTCAGATATGTACGCAACTTCCATTAGTTTTGAGTTTTCTGATTTGAGCAACGGAAGTACCTCTAAAAAAATCGTCTTTACTGGCTGTTCTGTTTTGGCAGATTTTGTCTCCGTTTTTTGCATTGTCTCTTGTGGACTTTAAGCAAGGCTTTCTAGACGTGGAGAGCTGTAGCTAATGTTTTATTGAGTTCTTGCAATGTGTCACTACAGGACTAAATTGGATTAAAGTTTTTTGAGTACTAACCCCTCTAATGAAGTTTATGAGAAGTTTGGTGTGGCAGAAGTTTTCAAGGGACAAGAGAGGAGGATGATATATGATCAAGAAGAGTGAAAAGTCTAAGCTTGGGGATGCCCCCGTGGTTCATCCCTGCATATTTTAAGAAGACTCAAGCATCTAAGCTTGGGGATGCCCAAGGCATCCCCTTCTCCATCAACAACTTATCAGGTCACCTCTAGTGAAACCATATTTTTATTCCGTCACATCTTATGTGCTTTACTTGGAGCGTCTGTGTGTTTATTTTCGTTTTGTTTTTGTTTGAATAAATTCGGATCCTAGCAATCCTTGTGTGGGAGAGAGACACGCTCCGCTTTTTCATTTGAACACTTGTGTTTTTCGTTTTTCATATTCATGGCGAAAGTTAAAAGCTGCTGCACTTATTGCTATTTGGTTGGAAACAGAAAATGCTTCATATTGTCTTGAATAATTTGATACTTGGCAATTGTTTTGAGCTCTCAAGTAGATCATGTTTAAGCTCTTGCACCATGTAGTTTAAACCTATTAGTGTAGAACTACCGTAGAGCTTGTTGAAATTGGTTTGCATGATTGGTCTCCCTAAGGTCTAGATATTTTCCGGTAAAAGTGTTTGAGCAACAAGGAAGACAGTGTAGAGTCTTATAATGCTTGCAATATGTTCTTATGTAAGTTTTGCTGTACCGGTTCATACTTGTGTTTGCTTCAAACAACCTTGCTAGCCAAAGCCTTGTGCTGAGAGGGAATGCTTCTCGTGCATCCAAAACCTTGAGCCAAAACCTATGCCATGTGTGTCCACCATAACTACCTACTATGTGGTATTTCTCTGCCATTCCAAGTAAATACTTCATGTGCTACCTTTAAACAATTCAAAAGTTATTATCTCTTATTTGTGTCAATGTTTTATAGCTCATGAGGAAGTATGTGGTGTTTTATCTTTCAATCTTGTTGGGCGGACTTTCACCAATGGACTAGTGGCTTCATCCGCTTATCCAATAATTTTGCAAAAAGAGTCGGCAACGGGGTTCCCAGCCCCAATTAATCAACTTTCATTAATAATTCTCTTCACATGTTTTGCCCTGATTCATCGGTAAGTTGTAGGATAACGTAGCATAGAAAACAAAAATTTTCCTACCGCGAACACGCAATCCAAGCCAAGATGCAATCTAGAAGACGGTAGCAACGAGGGGGTATCGAGTCTCACCCTTGAAGAGATTCCAAAGCCTACAAGATGAGGCTCTTGTTGCTGCGGTAGACGTTCACTTGCCGCTTGCAAAAGCGCGTAGAAGATCTTGATCACGATCGGTTCCGGCGCCACGAACGGGCGGCACCTCCGTACTCGGTCACACGTTCGGTTGTTGATGAAGACGACGTCCACCTCCCCGTTCCGGCGGGCAGCGGAAGTAGTAGCTCCTCTTGAATCCGACGGCACGACGGCGTGGTGTCGGTGGTGGTGGAGAAGTCCGGCGGAGCTTCGCTAAGCGTGCGGGAAGTGGAGGAGCGAGGCGGCTAGGGTTTGGGGAGAGGGGGCGCCGGCCACTATAGGGGTGCGGCCACCTTGGTGGTGTTTTAGGTGGCCGGCCCCCTCCCCTTGTCCCTCATTATATAGGTGGAACCCCAAGAGGTGGTGTCCAAGTCTTCGAATAAGACCCGAACCAAATCCTTCCATAGGAGGGGGCAATCCTAGCCCAACTAGGACTCCCACCCAAAGGTGGGATTCCCACCTCCCATGTGGGGGGTGGCCGGCCCCTAAGGGGAGTCCACTTGGGACTCCTCCCCCACTAGGGTTGGCCGGCCATGGGGGTGGAGTCCCTTGTGGACTCCACCTTCCTTGGTGGTTTCTTCCGGACTTTTCTAGAACCTTCTAGAACCTTCCATAGAACCTTCCGCGACATTTTATTCACATAAAATGACATCCTATATATGAATCTTATTCTCCGGACCATTCCGGGACTCCTCGTGATGTCCGGGATCACATCCGGGACTCCGAACAAATATTCCAACTTCATTCCATATACAAGAACTACCATTTCAACATCCAACTTTAAGTGTGTCACCCTACGGTTCGAGAACTATGCGGACATGGTTGAGTACTCACTCCGACCAATAACCAATAGCGGGATACTGGAGATCCATAATGGCTCCCACATATTCAACGATGACTTTAGTGATCGAATGAACCATTCACATACATTACCAATTCCCTTTGTCTCGCGATATTTTACTTGTCAGAGGTTTGATCTTCGGTATCACTCTATACCTTGTTCAACCTCGTCTCCGACAAGTACTCTTTTACTCGTACCGTGGTATGTGGTCTCTTATGAACTCATTCATATGCTTGCAAGACATTAGACGACATTCCACCGAGAGGGCCCGGAGTATATCTATCCAGTCATCGGGATGGACAAATCCCACTATTGATCCATATGCCTCAACTCATACTTTCCGGATACTTAATCCCACCTTTATAGCCACCCATTTACGCGGTGGTGTTTGGTGTAATCAAAGTACCTTTCCGGTATAAGTGATTTACATGATCTCATGGTCATAAGGACTAGGTAACTATGTATCGAAAGCTTATAGCAAATAACTTAATGACGAGATCTTATGCTACGCTTAATTGGGTGTGTCCATTACATCATTCATATAATGATATAACCTTGTTATTAATAACATCCAATGTTCATGATTATGAAACTAATCATCCATTAATCAACAAGCTAGTTTAAGAGGCATACTAGGGACTTCTTGTTGTCTACATATCACACATGTACTAATGTTTCGGTTAATACAATTCTAGCATGATATAAAAACATTTATCATAAACATAAAGATATAAATAATAACCACTTTATTATTGCCTCTAGGGCATATCTCCTTCGATCTCCCACTTGCACTAGAGTCAATAATCTAGATTACATAGTAATATACCTAACACCCATGGCATTCCGGTGTTGGTCATGCTTTGCCCTAGGGAGAGCTTTAGTCAACGGATGCTGCTACATTCGGATCGGTGTGTACTTTGCAAATCTTTACTTCTCCATCTTCGATGTACTCGCGAATCGAGTGGTAACGCAGCTTGATATGCTTCAGCCTCTTGTGTGACCTTGGTTCTTGTGCATTGGCGATGGCACCCATGTTATCACGGTAAATGATTAATGGGTCCAATGCACTAGGAACCACACCGAGCTCTACAATGAACCTCTTCATCCATACCGCTTCGATGAAGCCTGCGAAGCCGCTATGTACTCGATTACAGTTGAAGACTTCGCCACCGTGCCTTGCTTCGAGCTTGCCCGGCTCTTTGCGGCACCATTCAATATAAACACGTACCCAGATTGTGACTTAGAGTCATCGGGATCGGTGTTCCAACTTGCATCGGTGTAACCGTTTACAACGAGCTCTTGGTCACCTCCATAACAAAGAAACATATCCTTAGTTCTTTTCAAGTACTTCGGGATATTCTTGACCGCTGTCCAGTGTTCCATTCCTGGATCACTTTGATATCTGCTAGTCAAACTAACAGCATGTGCTATATCTGGTCTAGTACATAGCATGGCATACATGATAGATCCTACTTCCGAGGCATAGGGGATATTATTCATCCTTTCTCTTTCTTCTGCACGTAGCCGGTCCTTGAGTCTTACTCAATACCTTGCACAGTAACATAGGTAAGAACCCTTTCTTACTTTCGTCCATTCTAAATTTCTTTAGAATCTTGTCCGAGATATGTACTCTGTGATAGCCCTATTAGGCGTCTTGATCTATCTCTATAAATCTTGATGCCTAATATATATGATGCTTCACCAAGGTCTTTCATTGAAAAACTATTATTCAAATAACCCTTAACAACTGCTTAATAGTTCTATATCATTCCCGATCAATAATATGTCATCTACATATAATATCGGGAATGCTACGGAGCTCCCACTCACTTTCTTGTAAATACAGGCCTCTCCATGACCTTGTATAAACCCGAAGTCTTTGATCACCTTATCAAAGCGTCGGTTCCAACTTCTTGATGCTTGCTTCGGTCCATAGATTGAACGCTGAAGTTTGCATACTTTGTCGGCATTTTTAGGATCGACAAAACCTTTGGGTTGTACCATATACAACTCTTCCTCAATGTCTCCATTAAGGAACGCCGTTTTGACATCCATCCGCCAAATCTCATAATCGAAAAATGCAGCTATTGCTAACAAAATCCTCACAGATTTTAGCTTCGCTACCGGTGAGAAAGTCTCATCGTAGTCAACTCCTTGAATTTGTCGGAAACCCTTTGCGACAAGTCGAGCTTTATAGACGATAATATTACCATCGGCATCTGTTTTTCTCTTGAAGATCCATTTATTCTCGACAGCCTTTCGGCTCTCGGGTAAGTCTACCAAAGTCCATACTTTGTTATCATACATGGATCCCATTTCGGATTTCATGGCTTCTTGCCATTTGTTGGAATACGGGCTCATCATCGCTTCTTCATACGTCGCAGGGTCCTCATCATTGTTATCCACAATCATGACATTTAGACAAGGATCAAACCAATCGGGAGTGGTACGTTCCCTTGTCGATCTGCGAGGTTCGATAGTTTCCTCGTTCGAAGTTTCATGATCATTATCATTTGCTTCCTCTTGTTGCCGGTGTAGGCGGTACAGGTACAACTTCCGGTCATTGCGCTACTCGATCAACGAGTATAGATTCATCAATCTCATCGAGTTCTACTTTTCTTCCGAGTCACTTCTTTAGTGAGAAATTCTTTCTCAAGAAAGGTTCCGTTCTTAGCAACAAAGATTTTGCCTTCGGATCTGTGATAGAAAGTGTACCCTATAGTTTCCTTAGGGTATCCTATGAAGACGCATTTCTCCGCTTTGGGTTCTAGCTTGTCCGGTTGTAACCTTTTTACATAGGCTTCGCAACCCCAAACTTTCGGGAACGACGACTTAGGTTTCTTATTAAACCATAATTCATACGGTGTCGTTTCTACGGATTTTGATGGTGCTCTATTTAAAGTGAATGCGGCTGTCTCTAATGCATAACTCCAAAAAGATAACGGCAAATCGGTAAGAGACATCATAGAACGAACCATATCTAAGAGAGTTCGATTACGACGTTCGGACACACCGTTTCGTTGTGGTGTTCCCGGCGGTGTCAATTGTGAAAGTATTCCGCATTTCTTTAAATGCATGCCAAACTCATAACTCGGATATTCACCTCCACGATCGGATCGTAGAAATTTAATCTTCTTGTTACGTTGATTTTCTACTTCACTTTGGAATTCCTTAAACTTCTCGAAAGTTTCGGATTTATGTTTCATGAAATAGATATACCCATATCTACTCGGATCATCTGTGAAGGTTAGAACATAACGATAACCACCGCGCGATGCTACGCTCATTGGTCCGCACACATCGGTATGTATGATTTCCAATAAGTCGGTAGCTCGCTCCATCATACCGAGAAAATGGAGTCTTAGTCATTTTTCCCATCGGACATGCTTCGCATCTATCAAGTGACTCAAAGTCAAGTGATTCTAGTAATCCATCGGTATGGAGTTTCTTCATGCGTTTCACTCCAATATGACCAAGACGACGAGTGCCACATATAAGTAGAATTATCATTCAATTTAATTCGCTTAGCATCAATGTTATGTATATGCGTATCACTACTATCGAGATCTAACGGAAATAAGCCATTCTTTTGTGGTGCTCGACCATAAAAGATATTATTCATAAAAATAGAACAACCATTATTCTCGGACTTGAATGAATAACCGTCTTGCATTAAACAAGATCCGGATATAATGTTCATGCTCAACGCGGTACATAATAACAATTATTTAGGCTTAAAACTAATCCCGAAGGTAGATGTAGAGGAAGTGTGCCGATTGCGATCACATTGACCTTGGATCCGTTTCCAACGCGCATCGTCACTTCATCCTTCAGCGGTTGTCGTTTATTCTTTAGTTCCTGTTTCGAGTTACAAATATGAGCAACCGAACCGGTATCAAATACCCGGGTACTAGAACGAGAACCGGTGAAATGAACATCTATAACATGTATATCATATATACCTTCTTTCTTCTTCTTGACAAGGCCGCTCTTCGGATCAGCCCGGATACTTGGAGCAATTACGCTTCCGGTGTCCCTTCTCCTTGCGATAATAGCACTCGGCATCGGGCTTAGGGCCGTTCTTAGGTTTCACGGGAGGCGTGGCAGCTTTCTTGCCACCCTTCTTGAATTTTCCCTTAGACTTGCCCTGTTTCTTGAAGCTGGTGGTCTTGTTGACCATCAACACTTGGTGCTCTTTCTTGATCTCAATCTCGGCGGCTTTTAGCATGCCAAAGAGTTCGAGTAACTCCTTGTTCATGTTACGCATATTGTAGTTCATCACAAAGTTCTTGTAACTTGGTGGCGGTGATTGAAGGACACGATTAATCCCGGTCACGTTAGGAATCACTATTCCCAAGTCACCGAGTTTCTTCGCATGCCCGGTCATGGCGAGCATGTGCTCACTAACGGAGCTGCCTTCTTCCATCATACAGGTGAAAAATTGTTTCGATGCTTCATAGCATTGCACGGCCGCATGAGTCTCAAAAATAGTCTGCAACTCTTTCATCAACTCATGAGGATCGTGGTGCTCAAACGTTTTTGAAGATCGGATTCAGATCGCATAAGATGGCACATCGAACTTGAGAGTACACGAGTTTTCGAGTCGCGTAAACAGCTTTTACTTCATCGGTTTCAGTTTACGCGGGAGGGTCACCTAGCGGTGCATCAAGCACATATTGCAGATTTCCGCCGAGAGAGGAAGATCCTCACATGACGGAACCGGTCGGTGAAGTTGCTACCGTTGTTCTTAAGCTTTTCTTTCTCTAGGAAGCTGGTTAAAATTGATTGGGGACGCCATCTCTACAACATATATTTGCAATAGTTTAGACTAAGTTTATGACAAATTGAGTTCAAATTTTAATTCTACATAATTAAAAATCTAGATGAACTCCCACTCAAAACAATATCCCTCGCATTGTCTTAGTGATCACACGAACCAAATCCACCGCACCAAAACCCGATCATCACGAGAAAAGGTGTGATTTCTTTGGCGAACACTCAAAGTGTTCATCATATCAACCATATGATTCATGCTCTACCTTTCGGTATCATGTGTTCCGAGACCATGTCCGTACATGCTAGGCTCGTCAAGGCCACCTTAGTATGCGCATGTGCAAAGCTGTCTTGCACCCGTTTGTATGTACTTATTGAATCTATCACACCCGATCATCACGAGATGCTTCGAAACGACAAGACTTGATAACGGTGCTACTAAGGATGAACACTTTATTATCTTGAGATTTTAGTGAGGGATCATCTTATAATGCTACCGTCGCAATCTAAGCAAAATAAGATGCATAAAAGGATTAACATCACATGCGGTTCATATGTGATATGATATGGCCCTTTTGTCTTTGCGCCTTTGATCTTCATCTCCAAAGCACGGACATGATCTCCATCATCTTCGGGCATGATCTCCATCATCGTCGGCGAAGCACCAAGGTCAATGGCGCCGTCTTCATGATTGTCCTCCATGTAGCAACTATTACAACTACTTTGAAATACTACTCAACATGAAATTTAAAGACAACCATAAGGCTCCTGCCGGTTGCCACAATACAATAATGATCATCTCATACATATTCATCATCACATTATGGCCATATCACATCACCAAACCCTGCAAAAACAAGTTAGACGCTCTCTAATTTGGTTTGCATATTTTACGTGGTTTAGGGTTTTTCGATATAGATCTAATCTACCTACGAACATGAACCACAACGTTGATACTAATGTTGTCAATAGAAGAGTAAATTGAATCTTTACTATAGTAGGAGAGACGAGACACCCGCAAAGCCTCTTATGCAATACAAGTTGCATGTCGAACGAGGAACAAGTCTCATGAACGCGGTCATGTAAAGTTAGTCCGAGCCGCTTCATCCCACTATGCCATAAAGATGCAAAGTACTCAACTAAAGATAACAAGAGCATCAACGCCCACAAACCATTGTGTTCTACTCGTGCAACCATCTATGCATAGACACGGCTACGATACCACTTTGTAGGATAACGTAGCATAGAAAACAAAAATTTTCCTACCGCGAACACGCAATCCAAGCCAAGATGCAATCTAGAAGACGGTAGCAACGAGGGGGTATCGAGTCTCACCCTTGAAGAGATTCCAAAGCCTACAAGATGAGGCTCTTGTTGCTGCGGTAGACGTTCACTTGCCGCTTGCAAAGCGCGTAGAAGATCTTGATCACGATCGGTTCCGGCGCCACGAACGGGCGGCACCTCCGTACTCGGTCACACGTTCGGTTGTTGATGAAGACGACGTCCACCTCCCCGTTCCAGCGGGCAGCGGAAGTAGTAGCTCCTCTTGAATCCGACAGCACGACGGCGTGGTGTCGGTGGTGGTGGAGAAGTCCGGCGGAGCTTCGCTAAGCGTGCGGGAAGTGGAGGAGCGAGGCGGCTAGGGTTTGGGGAGAGGGGGCGCCGGCCACTATAGGGGTGCGGCCACCTTGGTGGTGTTTTAGGTGGCCGGCCCCCTCCCCCTTGTCCCTCATTATATAGGTGGAACCCCAAGAGGTGGTGTCCAAGTCTTCGAATAAGACCCGAACCAAATCCTTCCATAGGAGGGGGCAATCCTAGCCCAACTAGGACTCCCACCCAAAGGTGGGATTCCCACCTCCCATGTGGGGGTGGCCGGCCCCTAAGGGGGAGTCCACTTGGGACTCCTCCCCCACTAGGGTTGGCCGGCCATGGGGGTGGAGTCCCTTGTGGACTCCACCTTCCTTGGTGGTTTCTTCCGGACTTTTCTAGAACCTTCTAGAACCTTCCATAGAACCTTCCGCGACATTTTATTCACATAAAATGACATCCTATATATGAATCTTATTCTCCGGACCATTCCGGGACTCCTCGTGATGTCCGGGATCACATCCGGGACTCCGAACAAATATTCCAACTTCATTCCATATACAAGAACTACCATTTCAACATCCAACTTTAAGTGTGTCACCCTACGGTTCGAGAACTATGCGGACATGGTTGAGTACTCACTCCGACCAATAACCAATAGCGGGATACGGAGATCCATAATGGCTCCCACATATTCAACGATGACTTTAGTGATCGAATGAACCATTCACATACATTACCAATTCCCTTTGTCTCGCGATATTTTACTTGTCAGAGGTTTGATCTTCGGTATCACTCTATACCTTGTTCAACCTCGTCTCACGACAAGTACTCTTTTACTACGTACCGTGGTATGTGGTCTCTTATGAACTCATTCATATGCTTGCAAGACATTAGACGACATTCCACCGAGAGGGCCCGGAGTATATCTATCCGTCATCGGGATGGACAAATCCCACTATTGATCCATATGCCTCAACTCATACTTTCCGGATACTTAATCCCACCTTTATAGCCACCCATTTACGCAGTGGTGTTTGGTGTAATCAAAGTACCTTTCCGGTATAAGTGATTTACATGATCTCATGGTCATAAGGACTAGGTAACTATGTATCGAAAGCTTATAGCAAATAACTTAATGACGAGATCTTATGCTACGCTTAATTGGGTGTGTCCATTACATCATTCATATAATGATATAACCTTGTTATTAATAACATCCAATGTTCATGATTATGAAACTAATCATCCATTAATCAACAAGCTAGTTTAAGAGGCATACTAGGGACTTCTTGTTGTCTACATATCACACATGTACTAATGTTTCGGTTAATACAATTCTAGCATGATATAAAAACATTTATCATAAACATAAAGATATAAATAATAACCACTTTATTATTGCCTCTAGGGCATATCTCCTTCATAAGCAACTTAATTTTGCAAATAGACACTCCTTCATGGTATGTGAAATGTTGGAAGGCACCCGAGGATTCGGTTAGCCATGGCTTGTGAAAGCAAAAGGTTGGGAGGAGTGTCATCTATAAATAAAACTAAAATACATGTGTAAACAAAAGAGAAGAGGGATGATCTACCTTCTTTGGTAGAGATAACGTCCTTCATGGGAGCCGCTCTTTGAAAGTCTGTTTGATGAGGGGTTAGAGTGCCCACTACCATTCGTTGACAACAACAAATACCTCTCAAAACTTTACTTTTATGCTCTCTATATGATTTCAAAACTTAAAACGCTCTAGCACATGATTTAATCCCTGCTTCCCTCTGCGAAGGGTCTTTCTTTTACTTTATGTTGAGTCAGTTTACCTACTCCTTTATATCTTTGAAGAAAACACTACTCGCGACGCGAAAACCCTAAAACAATCAATCATATTCCAGAAAGACTCCAGGGGCGTCGCCGCCATCGCGAAACCAAGATTCAGGGGACGGTATCTCTGTTCCGGCACGCCGCCGGGACGGGGAAGTGCCCCCGGAAGCCATCTCCATCGACGCCACCGCCTCCATCATGCTCCGTGAGTAGTTCCCCCATGGACTACGGGTTCTAGCAGTAGCTAGTTGGTACTCTCTCCCATGTACTTCAATACAATGATCTCATGAGCTGCCTTACATGATTGAGATCCATCTGATGTAATCGGTGTTGTGGTTGTTGGGCTCCGATGAATTGTTACATTATGATCAGTCTATCTATATAAGTTTGTGAAGTTATTGTTGCTGCAACTTTGTTGTGTTTAATGCTTGTCACTAGTGCACGAGTGATATGATCTTAGATTTAAGCTCTATAATTATTGCTTAGATTGTATCTACAAGTTGTTTGCACATGTCTATGTCCGGAACCCGAGGCCCCGGAGTGACGGCAAGCGGGATAAGCTGGAGGGGAAGGCTTAGATATGAGGATCACATGTTTTCACCAAGTGTTAATGCTTTGCTCCGGTGCTCTATTAAAAGGAGTACCTTAATTACCGATAGATTCCCTTGAGGCCCGGCTGCCACTGGCTGGTAGGACAAAAGATGTTATGCAAGTTTCTCATTGCGAGCACGTATGACTATATATGAAAAACATGCCTACATGATTAATAATCTTGATGTTACGTCTTAATGCTTTCAATCCTATCAATTGCCCAAGCTGTAATTTGTTCACCCAACACTATTTATTGGAGAGTTACCACTAGTGTAGATAGCTGGGAACCCCGGTCCATCTTTCATCATCAAATACTCACTCGGTTCTATATGACATTAGAAGTAGTATCAACTATTTTCCGGTGCCATTGCGTACGTATTCTTGCTATTGCCTACGTATTCTTGTTACTATTGCTCTCATATTACTGCTGCTTTCACATCACCCCTGTTACTAGTGCTTTTCCAGGTGCAGCTGAATTGACAACTCAGTTGTTATGTCTTATAAGTATTCTTTGTCTCCCCTTATGTCGAATCAATGAATTTGGGTTTTACTTCCCTCGAAGACTGTTGCGATCCCCTATACTTGTGGGTTATCATAGACTCAGACCACGTTTAAGATAAACACTAGTTCATAGTTGATTGCTTGGCAACTCTGTTGAATCTATACACCAATTCGCATCGATCTGGTGCTTTGCTACTGAAAGTTTGTGTGATCTGATGTTCCATTGGGAATTAGAAGGTTGCAATTTACCGCTTCGTGGTCGGCGGCTACGTCCGCAAGTGTGTGGAGTTGCGAATATCTTGCAGGGTTGAGAGATGTTGCATTGGCGACATGAATCAATCGAGAGACTTCGTCAGCTTCATACAAGTTAATATATTTATGTGTTAATTATGTATAAGTCCTTCGACCATGAGAATATTTTGGTGACTCATATCGGAGGGTATGTTTTGATCTCACCCACTCTCACTAGGATAACCACGAGTCTTGGGAAGGTTAAGACTAAAGCCTATCCGAAGGTGCGGGAAACCTAATGGTTCAAGTTTGGGATTTGTTCCTCCTAAAAGGAGAAATATGAACCGGGCCCTCTAGGTATTGTGATGTCTAGTAACATGTACAGCGTAGACATATTGAGGTAGTAATCACGGGACATCGTCAATATACTCTAAATGAGAAAAGGAGCAATGATACCGGATCGAAGACAACGGGTATAGTAATCGAGGTTTGATTACTAATACCAAAGTAAACATATCGTGTAACAAAGGGAATGACATATAACAACACGGAAGGTTTTTTAAGTTCTTCGAGTATGCAAATGATCCAATGTGCATGTCCACATCCTAGCATTGGTTATTGATCCGAAGGTGTTCGGACTCATGAGCTAGCGCTATACCGATCCTGTTGGGTCACATGCTTAATGTTGTACAATCTTTTGTAAGTGTGTTATTTATGGTATGTGGTTGAGAGAAGCTGTCCATGATAGTTACGGCAGCATGCTGGAATTGTTGGTGAATCTGTTGGGCCAAAGGGGTGACGAGGGGAGGAGTTGAAGTTGAAAATGGTCATGTTTCAGTTTTATCGTGTTTGTTTTGTTTCCCGTTTTTATCTATGTCATGTTGTGTCGTGTTGTGTCGTGTTTCGAACTTAGAGTTATGTAAGGGTGAGATGCTACTCGTTTGCATCTCATGTATCTATGTCATTATGTTTGATGAAATATGTTCATGCAAAAAAGTTCAAGTTCTTATCCATTCTTATTTTCGTGCGAAAGTTTGGGCAAAAATCTTCTTGTGAATAGTAATGTGCATACAACTTCCTCCTCAAATTTTTTTCGAAATCTCACCCAAATCTCAGTTGTGGAACAAATAAGCTCAAAAAAACTCAAATTTAATTCAAGGGAAACTACACAAGTGGATATGCAATTTTCAAAACCTAAAAACCTAGAATTCTTTTATCTAAAAAAATCTCAAAACCTAGAATTAATAAAAGTCGTGTATCACATGTGCACTACACAAACCTAGAATTTCCATAGAATCAAAAATCTGAAAAACAAGCTCAAATAAGTTCAAAACCTATAATTATTTTATCACATGTGCACTACAAAAAAACTAAAAAGCTCAAAATGAATTATGTTCAAACAAGATGAGTGCAATAAACTAAATATGAGTGAAATAACATAAACCAAATAAAAACCTAGCATTCCTTTATCATTGGGCCCAAGAATGTGCACGTTTGTTTTTAGCCCAAAGAACACGTCTTTTATCATCGGGCGTGGCTAGGTTTTACTTAGGCCTGACCTTTTCTCCTACTCGTTGTCCAATTATTTTCTACCGAATTGAAAATTACACCCACATTGCACACTGAAACAGACCAAACAGAATTTGTGTTGCATTTTATTCAAGTCATCACCAGATAGAAAATATCCATGTCAAACTAGCTGCAACACTTATTACATTGTCTAATGACTAATGATCAGCGAGATAGACAACTCCAAGATCAATTGCACAAAAGTAAAAAATTGCAGCCATCAGATTGTCCCACTTCTTCACATCGACAAGTTTGGTTAGCTGTTTATTCATCTTCTTCAACTCCTTGAACTCAGCTGCCTTAACCCCTACCGCATTCCCCATCGTAGCAGCCATGGGGGTGGAAGATCCCAATTGCTCTACCGTCGATGGTAAATCGAGCCCTAGGGATGCACCCTCCATTTCAATCTTATTGATGTACTCATCAAGTCACTCAAAATGTCCGCATTTGGCCAGATTCTGAAATAGAAGAGATTAACCCTAGTTCCCAAATCGGGTGAAAAAACAAAAATTGAAGACAACAAAAAGAATTGGGAGAGGGAAAACTCAAATCTCACCTTCCCCATGCTCTTCCTTGCTCTCGCATTTCACAAACTCGCGGCCAAGGTTCACAGTCTTGTTGGTCGATGTGACCAACCGCTCCAGGGGTGCCGTACGTGGGCAATTAGGGAACCTTCCCATCGATACTGGACCATATAGCGGCCATGGGTAGTGGGAAGCTGATGCGGAGCTCGACATATACTGTCTGCCAAGCTTAATCGTCGGAGAAGAAGAGGGGAAGGAGGATGCAACGGTCGGAACGGTCACGGGGATGGCTCCTGCGCATGCGTGAGATGGCTATGTCTTGTACCAGTTGGGAGTTGTGGGTCCCATGTCCTGACGTGGATAAGCTGCGGGTCCCGTGACGTGAGGTGGACAAGAGGTGGGTCCCATGCTCGGAGGAGCTCATGTGGGTCCAATGCTGATGTGTATAAGTTGCGGGTCCTGCCGGACACACATAATTCCCACTATTAACTCTGTCTCATACGGTTAAGCCCTACCGTCGCACGGGAGCGGTTTACTGCCACCAAAATCGCCGCGCGGGAGCTATTCTATCCAACGATGTCGCTCCTTGACAATTCGCCTTAATGACGTCGCATGAGGGCTATTTACCAAGGAAAAAAAATAGCGCGCTATAATAAAATAGCGTCAGCCAAAAAATACGCTATAGCGCCGAAATAATGTAACGCGGGCTGTCTAAAAACGTTATAGCGTGCTATTAGCGTCGAAATAGCGCGCTATTTTTTCCATGGCTATTTACCTGAACAAATGCTAGAATTGTCTGGATAACAGCCTTGAGCAAAGCCTCATTGCCCACTCTTGACAGATCTTACTAATTAAAATAAGATCTTTTAATCTCATCTCATATTTTAACCACAAGTTTAGATCTTACTAATTAAAATAAAATGGTGTGGCTTAACTAGGTGTTTCCGTTATTTTTGACATTTTTAACAGTAATGAGCTTACCGGAGCTCGTCCTCCATTTGTCTGTGCCCCCGATGCAGAAACGATCTTATTTGCTGCCGCTGCCGGCGAGAATTTTTCTATGCCGTTTATCTCTGCAGAATCGAATTTGGTTAACTCGAGCAATCCTCCACTCGGAACAAGAATGGCAATCTAGCGATCTATCTCCATCAATCCAAGAAAGATGAATCCCAGGACGTTTACCATTCCATGGAAAACACCAGCTTACCAAGAGTAGTTTGTCCTCGCATGTGCGGACGACAAGGTCTTGGCGGACGATTCCCTTCCTGCAGGCGTGGGATCTCAGTGGCCTAGTTGCCAAGGCTACTCTACCATAGTTGAACTACGTGTCGTAGCAAGGGCCAGGCGGTGCCAGCAATGACGACTCCATCCACGGACGCAACCGCGGAGGAAATGCCCACCGGCGGCGTCCTCCTCATCCTACTCCTCATCATCGCCGGTGCCGTCGCCGTCTTTGTTCGGCTGAGGCAACGGCGTGGGGACAGGAGCGGCAGCGCGCCCAGCCCGCCGTCTCTCCCGCTGCTCGGCCACCTCCACCTTATCAAGAAGCCGCTGCACCGCTCGCTGGCCGCGCTCGCCGGGGCCCCAGCGGTGAACGCGGCGCCGCTCCTGTCTCTCAGGCTGGGCATGCGCCGGGCGCTGCTCGTGTCATCTCACGCCGCCGCCGAGGAGTGCTTCACGGTGCACGACGCCGTGCTGGCAGGGAGGCCGCAGGTGCTCGCCGGGGAGCACCTCGGGTACGGGCGCACCAGCGTCGTGTGGGTCTCTTACGGGGACCACTGGCGCGGCCTGCGCCGGTTCTTCGCCGCCGAGCTCTTCTCCTCTTCCCGCCTCGGCGCGCTCGCCGCCGAACGCCACTCCGAGGTCGCGTTCCTCGTCGAGAACCTGCTCCATGACGCCGTAGCCTCCAGCAGGGGGATCATCACCCTCCGTCCGAAGCTCTTCGAGCTGGTGCTCAACGTGATGCTGCGCGCGATCACCGGACGCCGGCATGCCGGCGACGTGCACATGTTCCAGGAGATCGTCGAGGAGACGTTCGCGGTGAGCGGCGTGCCCAGCGTCGGGGACTTCTTTCCGGCGCTGCGGTGGGTCGACCGCGTCCGCGGCGTCGAGGCAGCGATGGCGAATCTGCAGTCGAGGCGTGACGCGTTCGCCACTGGCCTCATCGACGACCACCGGCGAACGCGCGACGCTGGTAGCCGGGACGTTAAGAAGAAGGCTGTGATTGACGTGCTCATGGAACATCAACAAACCGATCCAGACTACTACACTGACACCGTCGTCAAAGGCATCGTGTTGGTGAGTACCCTCTTCTGCAAACTGCGTTCTGACACCACCATCCCGTTTGGCCTGTGACAATATGGTTGCAATATGTCCACGTTGACATCCAGGTACTGCTCGGCGCCGGCACCGACACATCGGCGCTGACCACGGAGTGGGCGATGGCGCAGCTGCTGACGCACCCGGAGGCGATGAAGAAGGCGAGAGCCGAGATAGACGCCGTTGTCGGCACCGGCCGGCTAGTGGATGAGTCCGACATCACCAACCTCCCTTACCTGCAATGCGTCGTCAAAGAAACCCTTCGGCTCTGCCCCGTTGCCCCGGTCATCCCGGCGCACGAGTCAATGGAGGACTGCACGGTGGGCGGCTTCCGCGTCCGGCGTGGCACGATGATCCTCGTCAACGCGTGGGCGATCCACCGGGACGCCAATATCTGGGATGCGCCGGAGGAGTTCAGGCCGGAGCGCTTCATGGACAGAGACACGGTCACGGTGCCCATGCTGCCGTTCGGGCTTGGCCGGAGGCGATGTCCCGGCGAGGGCCTGGCGATGCGCCTTGTCCCCCTGACACTGGCAGCACTATTGCAGTGCTTCGAGTGGGATATTGCTGAAGGCAGTACCGTCGACATGGCCGAAGGTGCTGGGCTGACGATGCCAATGGCGACGCCATTGGCGGCTGTCTGCCGGCCCCGCCAGTTCGTCAAGAGTGTGCTCTCTGCTTCCACCTGATGGACTCAGCACAAATTTCTGAAGAAAAAGGGGGAAAATGGGTTAAAATTGTTTAGAGTGGATTCATGCTAGTGGTTGTTCAGAAAAAATACTTGCAGAATGATTCCATTAGATGATTTACAGTATTGAACATTATAAAATCACAGGGGAATACACTTTTGAAGGTTGTCAAAATAATTGTTGCTGGTCGTATTTCACTGTATAGTCTACATTTATTCGTGCATTGCAAATTATATACCGATTAAGGTTTAGCCGAAGATCACGATACAAGCAGTTCCGCAGAGTGCAAAGTCAAGCAGAATCTGGCAACGATCAGGTTTTCCAGCACAAGTAGACCTTGTTCAGTTAGGTGAGATTTGAGGTGGATTGAAGGGGTATCAAATCCCTTGCAAATCAAAATTTTCTCCAATCCACTCCAATACTCTTGAAGCCCTTAGGGAGCAGGATTTTTCAAAATCGTGTAAGTTTTCATTGCTCAGTGAGATCATCAAAGGCTTTGAGTTTCCAACAACAGCAGCATAGGACAAACAATTCTGCAGCGTGCGCACAACGAAAGTCAATAGTCAATTTTTTTTCCAACAAAGGTAAGTTAGTAACAACACCTTACAAGTTGAGAAATGTTCCATTGCTCGGTGAGATCATCAAAGACTTTCTCAACAACAGCAGCGAAGGACAAGCAGCTCCACATAATACACTGAAAGTGACAAGCAACGCAGCAGATTACAATGAAAGTCAAAGTCAATTTTTCCAACGGAGGTAAGTTTTTTACAAACACCGTGCAAATTGACAAATGTTCCATTGCTCGGTGAGATCATAAAAAACTTTGAGTTCCCAATAACAACAGCAAAGGACAAGCAGTTCAAAAAGAATTAACTATCCTCTAGGTGCCCAAGATTTGGTGCAAAAAGGAAAATACCCTTGCAGCAGGAGCTACACAGCATAGAAGAGCAACTCAAGCAAAATCAAATAAAACCGTTGCAACAGCAGGACCATGCACTTGAAACAACACTAGCAACAAGGTATGCACAAATTATGATGAAACTAACTTACTCATATACTAAAAAACAATGGGCAAAGGGTGGAGATAGAAACACTTCCTTTTCCCACCATGGCATTGTCAAACGCATGAGAAGGAATTCTATAGTTTCCATCAAAGTATTTTGCAATTCAGACCAGATCAGATCAGCAATACTATCGCAAATATTTTAGATCCATTTTTCCTCTCCAAATGCTAGCAATGGCAGGCCATTTATTGGAACTCAACCTCTTCAAGACAATCAAGACTACACCTACTCAATTCAGCAAAGCATAGAAATGCACGACCCCCCTGTTGTTTCATTGTTGCAAGTTCAAGCCAATACGAACAATGAAATTGCAAGCAAGCAAGACACCCCTATAGCCAATGTTCTTCCACCTCAGGGATAAACAATCACGACGGTCCTTCACATTGCAGGAAACAAAAAATTCTCGGATGCCTAGTGGAACCTTAGGAAAATAGTAGCTAAGACATAAATCACAAGCAACTGGCATTGGTCTATTTCTTCAGGTTCAGATCGATCATACCAAATATGATGTGATGATACAAGCTAAGTTAGAGCAGGTGCCCACACCACTTCAGACTGAAGCAACAACTCTTCTTCTGGCAGCAAAAATGGCACAAACGCTACAAATATATCAAGTAACCTTTCTGACAGACAATCTGGCTCTTGCCACAGCTTCAGCTAACAAATCTGTTGTTTTGCTGTGATTGCTTATCCTCGCATGATCGATCTTGCACCTCCGATGATAACAAGTAGCACTCTATTTCTGCCCAGCAGGTGCCATTGGAAATAAGAGATCTCCTTGCATCCTACCTTCAAACAAATGCTCCACTACATGCTGCAATTTATCATGTGAAAGGAGACCTCAATGGAGTATCACATGATTGCACACATCAAGGTCTCAAAACAAATAGTAACTTTAAACGCAATTGTTCAGCTCCTAGAAATATCCTATGTCCTATCTATATTGATCTTCAATCTGCAGACTTCAGAGGTTATGTAATACACAATGTATTCTGCACTTGAGCTGAATAAATTTGGCGCCCCTGGTACCTCCCTTTGTTCAGAAAAATAAAAAAAAATCATACACTCTGCTTGTTTATGATTTGGCCTCGTGATCTTGCATCAACTTTCTGTTAGATTATTAGGCAATTTCCGTGTGAGATTAATTACCGAAAGCAACATTATATATGCACAAGCATAGTTAACCACACACATCAGACTAAGCACATGCATCAGATCTGAACATGGAGCAAGTAGCAGTGCAAGGTAGGAGAGGAAAAGCACGTACATCGCGACCAGGAAGGTCGCACCAGCAGCACCACCACCACCATGGAAATTGTTGATGCCGCCCATGGTGTAGTCGGAGTCGTCGATGAAGCAGTCGAACCGGCGAAGAAGAAGACGAACAACAGCGAGCAGTCGCGCCGAGACGCTACCCAAAAACCTTATCGCCCGTCTGCCGGTGCAGGACCTCAACGGACGGAGTTTCGGAGGCCTGCTGTAACGGACGGTTGTGCACGCAGTCGCCGGGATGGGGAAAACTAGAGAGTAGCGCAGCAAAAGGAACTCCGTAAGAGAGACGACGGACTAGAGAGTTCTGAGAGCTATGGACTCTAGATCTTATCTGTCTCCTTGTATAGACTGGGAGGAGAGCCGACCCGACCGTGTTGCCACGCGTAGGAAGCCAGGAACACGCGGCGAGCATGCACATGCAGGTCGACACGTACCCAACTCAGTTGGTGCACCATGCAAAAATTTAGGCTTCCTTGAGTGAAACATGACGTGCGTGCGTGACGAGCCGAGCCGAGCCGAGGCGGCGCGGGCGGAGGAGGAGGAGTGCGCGAGGGCTCCTTCTATTCTCACTCACTTGGAAGGAGTAGAACAACAGCTCTTATATACCACTCCAACTCACTCCCAACTAGCAATGTGGGACTAAACTTTGTCCCCCAAGGTTGTCACAAGCAGCCAACGTGATGGGCCTTGAGATTTCATGAATTGTAGACTACATGGGGTGTCTTATTGGGTTGTAGCCCATCTACATTCAACAATCCCCCACCAGATCGCATATGCACATCAAATGACACATTAGTTACATTCACTGTTTAATATACCTGCACTTCAGTGGAGACTGTTAAGTTGTACTTCCACCTATACAAGGTGCTATGCTTGACTACAACTGAACAATGGACTATGAATTGAATTGACAGTCTTTGTGCAGCAAGTTTCACTCAATGCCGACACGGTACTAGACTACCATAGCCTTCCCCTCGGGTGGAGCTTATAAGTCATACTCCTTGGCCCTTCATGAGCTTACTAGCTTACTAGAGATTCACCCAAATCTCGCACACTATGACCAGTAGTGTCACTCGTATAGGTGTGTTCTTCAAAGATCGCCCTGTTGGACAGCGTGTTCGCTCATCAAGAGCCGCACAGAACACATTAAGACATTGTCAACATGTCTTACAGTAACTATGAGAGAATTGCATCTGCAGCGGAGTGGGAGTATAAAATTTTCTCTCAACTCAGTTACTCCGAGTTGTTTTCCCAGGTCCTAGTTCACGGAATCCGATCACATAGGTTGGGTTACCCCCTTGGCAACTCAGGTGGGTCTTAAACCCATCTCCCTCGATGCAAGGTCTATCATGTTTCTTGATAGTCTCGACCAGATCCCGATCTGGGTCGGTTTGTACTCGTTATTTTCGATGTCTGATCGTCCTGAACCCCTATATAAGTTCCTAGGATGCCCCCAAAATAGACTCAGACCACGTTTAAGATAAACCCTAGTTCATAGTTGATTGCTTTGCAACTCTATTAAATCTATACACCAATTCGCATCGATCTGGTGTTTTGCTACTGAAAGTTTGTGTGAACTGTTGTTCCATTGGGAATTACAAGGTTGCAATTTACCGCTTCGTGGTCGGCGGCTACGTGCGCAAGTGTGTGGAGTTGCGAATATCTTGCAGGGTTGAGGGATGTTGCATTGGTGACAGGAATCAATCGAGAGACTTCGTCAGCTTCATACAAGTTAATATATTTATGTGTTAATTATGTATAAGTCTTCGACCATGAGAATATTTTGGTGACTCATATCGGAGGGTATGTTTTGATCTCACCCACTCTCACCGGATAACCCTGAGTCTTGGGAAGGTTAAGACTAAAGTCTATCTGAAGGTGCGGGAAACCTAATGGTTCAAGTTTGGGATTTGTTCCTCCTAAAAGGAGAGATACGAACCGGGCCCTCTAGGTATTGTGATGTCTGGTAACATGTCTGCGTAGACATATTGAGGTAGTGATCACAAGACATCGTCAATATACTCTAAATTAGAAAAGGAGCAATGATACTAGATCAAAGACAACAGGTATAGTAATCGAGGTTTGATTATTAATACCAAAGTAAACATATCGTGTAACAAAGGGAATGACATATAACAACACGGAAGGTTCTTTAAGTTCTTCGAGTATGCAAATGATCCAATGTGCATGTCCACATCCTAGCATTGGTTATTGATCCGAAGGTGTTCGAACTCATGACTGCGCTATACCGATCCTGTTGGGTCACATGCTTAATGTTGTACAATCTTTTGTAAGTGTGTTATTTATGGTATGTGGTTGAGAGAAGCTGTCCATGATAGTTCCGGCAGCATCTGGAATTGTTGGTGAATCTGTTGGGCCAAAGGGGTGACGAGGAGGAGGAGTTGAAGTTGAAAATGGTCATGTTTTAGTTTTATCGTGTTTTTTTTGTTTCCTGTTTTTATCTATGTCATATTGTGTCGTGTCGTGTCGTGTTTCGAACTTAGAGTTATGTAAGGGTGGGATGCTACTCGTTTGCATCTCATTTATCTATGTCATTATGTTTGATGAAATATGTTCATGCAAAAAAAGTTCAAGTTCTTATCCATTCTTATTTTCGTGCGAAAGTTTGGCAAAAATCTTCTTGTGAATAGTAATGTGCATACAACATCCTCCTTAAAAAAGATTCGAAATCTCACCAAAATCTCAGTTGTGGAACAAATAAGCTCAAAAAAACTCAAATTTAATTCAAGATAAACTACACAGGTGGATATGCAATTTTCAAAACCTCAAAACCTAGAATTCCTTTATCTCAAAAAATCTCAAAACCTAGAATTAATAAAAGTCGTGTATCACATGTGCACTACACAAACCTAGAATTTCCGTAGAATCAAAAATCTGAAAAACAAGCTCAAATAAGTTCAAAACCTATAATTATTTTATCACATGTGCACTACAAAAAAAACTAAAAAGCTCAAAATGAATTATGTTCAAACAAGATGAGTGCAATAAACTAAATATGAGTGAAATAACATAAACCGAATAAAAACCTAGCATTCCTTTATCATTGGGCCCAAGAATGTGCACGTTTGTTTTTAGCCCAAAGAACACGTCTTTTATCATCGGGCCTGGCTAGGTTTTACTTAGGCCTGACCTTTTCTCCTACTCGTTGTCCAACTATTTTATACCAAATTGAAAATTACACCCACATTGCACACTGAAACAGACCAAACAGAATTCGTGTTGCATTTTATTCAAGTCATCGCCAGATAGAAAATATCCATGTCAAACTAGCTGCAACACTTATTACATTGTCTAATGACTAATGATCAGCAGATAGACAACTCCAAGATCAATTGCACAAAATTAAAAAATTGCAGCCATCGGATTGTCCCACTTCTTCACATCGACAAGTTTGGTTAGCTGTTTATTCATCTTCTTCAACTTCTTGAACTCAGCTGCCTTAACCCCTTCCGCATTCCCCGTCGTAGCAGCAATGGGGGTGGAAGATCCCAATTGCTCTACCGTCGATGGTAAATCGAGCCCTAGGGATGCACCCTCCATTTCAATCTTATTGATGTACTCATCAAGTCACTCAAAATGGCCGCATTTGTCCAGATTCTGAAATAGTAGAGATTAACCCTAGTTCCCAAATCGGGTGAAAAACAAAAATTGAAGACAACAAAAAGAATTGGGAGAGGGAAAACTCAAATCTCACATCCCCCATGCTCTTTCTTGCTCTCGCATTTCACAAACTCGCGGCCAAGGTTCACAGTCTTGTTGGTCGATGTGACCAACCGCTCCAGGGGCGCCGTACGTGGGCAATTAGGGCACCTTCCCATCGATACTGGACCATATAGCGGCCATGGGTAGTGGGAAGCTGATGCGGAGCTCGACATCTACTGTCTGCCAAGCTTAATCGTCGGAGAAGAAGAGGGGAAGGAGGATGCAACGGTCGGAACGGTCGCGGGGATGGCTATTGCGCATGCATGAGATGGCTATGTCTTGTACCAGTTGGGAGTTGTGGGTCCCATGTCCTGACGTGGATAAGTTGCGGGTCCTGTGATGTGAGGTGGACAAGAGGTGGGTCCCATGCTCAAAGGAGCTCATGTGGGTCCAATGCTGATGTGTATAAGTTGCGGGTCCTGCCAGACACACATAATTCCCACTATTAACCTGTCTCATACGGTTAAGCCCTACCGCCGCACAGGAGCAGTTTCTGCCACCAAAATCGCCGCGTGAGAGCTATTCTATCCAACGACGTCGCTTCCTTGACAATTCGCCCTAATGACGTCGCATGAGGGCTATTTACCTGAACAAATGCTAGGATTGCCTGGATAACAGCCTTGAGCAAAGCCTCATTGCCCAGTCTTGACAGATCTTACTAATTAAAATAAGATCTTTTAACCTCATCTTATATTTTAACCACAAGTTTAGATCTTACTAATTAAAATAAATAAAATGGTGTGGCTTAACTAGGTGTTTCCGTTATTTTTGACATTTTTAACAGTAATGAGCTTAACGGAGCTCGTCCTCCATTTGTCTGTGCCCTCAATGCAGAAATGATCTTATTTGCTGCCGCTGCCGGCGAGAATTTTTCTATGCCGTTTATCTCTGCGGAATCGAATTTGGTTATCTCGAGCAATCCTCCACTCGGAACAAGAATGGCAATCTAGCGATCTATCTCCATCAATCCAAGAAAGATGAATCCCAGGACGTTTACCATTCCATGGAAAACACCAGCTTACCAAGAGTAGTTTGTCCTCGCATGTGCGGACGACAAGGTCTTGGCGGACGATTCCCTTCCTGCAGGCGTGGGATCTCAGTGGCCTAGTTGCCAAGGCTACTCTACCATAGTTGAACTACGTGTCGTAGCAAGGGCCAGGCGGTGCCAGCAATGACGACTCCATCCACGGACGCAACCGCGGAGGAAATGCCCACCGGCGGCGTCCTCCTCATCCTACTCCTCATCATCGCCGGTGCCGTCGCCGTCTTTGTTCGGCTGAGGCAACGGCGTGGGGACAGGAGCGGCAGCGCGCCCAGCCCGCCGTCTCTCCCGCTGCTCGGCCACCTCCACCTTATCAAGAAGCCGCTGCACCGCTCGCTGGCCGCGCTCGCCGGGGCCCCAGCGGTGAACGCGGCGCCGCTCCTGTCTCTCAGGCTGGGCATGCGCCGGGCGCTGCTCGTGTCATCTCACGCCGCCGCCGAGGAGTGCTTCACGGTGCACGACGCCGTGCTGGCAGGGAGGCCGCAGGTGCTCGCCGGGGAGCACCTCGGGTACGGGCGCACCAGCGTCGTGTGGGTCTCTTACGGGGACCACTGGCGCGGCCTGCGCCGGTTCTTCGCCGCCGAGCTCTTCTCCTCTTCCCGCCTCGGCGCGCTCGCCGCCGAACGCCACTCCGAGGTCGCGTTCCTCGTCGAGAACCTGCTCCATGACGCCGTAGCCTCCAGCAGGGGGATCATCACCCTCCGTCCGAAGCTCTTCGAGCTGGTGCTCAACGTGATGCTGCGCGCGATCACCGGACGCCGGCATGCCGGCGACGTGCACATGTTCCAGGAGATCGTCGAGGAGACGTTCGCGGTGAGCGGCGTGCCCAGCGTCGGGGACTTCTTTCCGGCGCTGCGGTGGGTCGACCGCGTCCGCGGCGTCGAGGCAGCGATGGCGAATCTGCAGTCGAGGCGTGACGCGTTCGCCACTGGCCTCATCGACGACCACCGGCGAACGCGCGACGCTGGTAGCCGGGACGTTAAGAAGAAGGCTGTGATTGACGTGCTCATGGAACATCAACAAACCGATCCAGAGTACTACACTGACACCGTCGTCAAAGGCATCGTCTTGGTGAGTACCCTCTTCTGCAAACTGCGTTCTGACACCACCATCCGGTTTGGCCTGTGACAATATGGTTGCAATATGTCCACGTTGACATCCAGGTACTGCTCGGCGCCGGCACCGACACATCGGCGCTGACCACGGAGTGGGCGATGGCGCAGCTGCTGACGCACCCGGAGGCGATGAAGAAGGCGAGAGCCGAGATAGACGCCGTTGTCGGCATCGGCCGGCTAGTGGAGGAGTCGGACATCACCAACCTCCCTTACCTGCAATGCGTCGTCAAAGAAACCCTTCGGCTCTGCCCCGTTGCCCCGGTCATCCCGGCGCACGAGTCAATGGAGGACTGCACGGTGGGCGGCTTCCGCGTCCGGCGTGGCACGATGATCCTCGTCAACGCGTGGGCGATCCACCGGGACGCCAATATCTGGAATGCGCCGGAGGAGTTCAGGCCAGAGCGGTTCATGGACAGAGACACGGTCACCGCGCCCATGCTGCCGTTCGGGCTTGGCCGGAGGCGGTGTCCCGGGGAAGGGTTGGCGATGCGGCTAGTCCCCCTGACACTGGCAGCACTATTGCAGTGCTTCGAGTGGGATATTGCTGAAGGCAGTACCGTCGACATGGCGGAAGGTGCTGGGCTGACGATGCCAATGGCGACGCCATTGGCGGCTGTCTGCCGGCCCCGCCAGTTCGTCAAGAGCGTGCTCTCTGCTTCCACTGATCTACTCGACACAAATTTCTGAAGACAAAAGGGGAAAATGGGTTAAAAATGTTTAGCCGTGGTTTCATGCTAGTGGTTGTCCAGAAAAATACTTGCAGAATGATTCCATTAGATGATTTACTGAACATTATAAAATCACAGGGGAATAAACTTTTAAAGGGTTTAAAAAAATTTGTTGCTGGTCGTATTTCACTGTATAGTCTACATTTATTCATGCATTCCAAATTATGTACCGATTGAAGTTTAGCCGAACGAGAAAAAAAACCCGTCTCGCTCCTCTCCCCCCCCCCCCCGCGCGGGCGAGCAGGGGCGAACCCTAGCCACCGCGCCTCCCAGCCCTCTCTTCCCCCTCCCTCTCTGCGCCGCCGCCAGCGCGGGCCGCCGAGCGTTGCGTGTGCGGTGCCGGCGGCGGCGGGCGGCCTTTCCCCGCGAGCGCGGAGCCCTGGTGCGGCGCAGGGCGGCCCGTGGCAGTGCACCTCGGCCTTTGGCTGTCTAATGCGGCGGCGTGAGATCCGCGTGTCGGGTGGAAGGAGGCGCAGCGGCGCCGTCGTTGGCGGCGGAGCGGCGGTCGGGAGGGGTGGTGGCGGCGTCCGTTCGGCCAAGATCCGGGCCCCTTTCGGGCCCGATGCTGGGCTTGGCGGGCCGTAGGCCCCCGGTCCGACCTTGCGGTTCCCCGGTGGCGGAAGAGGCTCGTCGTCGGTGGCGGGGTGGTGGCGACGCCATGGCCGGCCTGCTGCAACTTGGCGGCGAGGACTTCACGGGCCTGGTTGGGCTCGGCCGGGCCGGGAGGGGCCTGGTTTGTCCTTGCCGCTTCGTCCGGTCGGGCTGCCGTGAAGACCGCAGGTGGTGGTCGTCCGGTGGAGGTTGTTCCCTCCCGCCGGTAGTGGTGTGCTACCCCGGGCCCTGCTGTCTCCCTCTTCTTCCTCTAGGCCTTGCGCCGGTGTCCACGGCGAGACAGCGATGAGGACTTCAAGACCGTGGGGGCGTGTGTTGGTGGGCGGTAGTTTGGGGGGAGCTCTTCGAATCGTCCAGGATGGTGGATTTGGGGTTGGGAGAAATCCATGTCGGCTCATCCGACTCTGACGCGGTGGCACCCGAGGGTGCCGCCTTGCCTTCTTGGAGGGCGTCGGATGTACCCCCTTTCCATTTCCTTCCGTGTACCGGGGGAAACCCCAGGAGTTCTCCGGACAGCAGCGGCGTCGTCGTCGCTCTCCTTGTTGAAGGTGCTGTTTTGGTATGCGGCGGTTCGAGGTGCTAGGAGTGTGGTGGGAATTCTCCGGAGGACGCAGCGGTTGCGGGGTCGTCATCGTTCTTGTCGAGCTACCGGTGTCGGCTTTTGTTTTCTTTTCTCTTTCTCTTCCGTTTCTTTTGGGCATGGTTGTGCTGCGGCCCCAGCATGCTTGTATCGTGTGGTTGCTATATTAATATAGCGGGGCGAAAGCCTATTTCGAGGAGGAAGTTTAGCCGAAGAACACGCAAACAAACAGTTCTGCATAGTGGAAAGTCAAGCAAAATCTGGCAACGATCAGGTTTTCCAGCACAAGTAGGCCTTGTTCAGTTAGGTGAGATTTGAGGTGGATTGAAGGGGTATCAAATCCCTTGCAAATCAAAATTTTCTCCAATCCACTCCAATACTCTTCAAGCCCTTAGGGAGCAGGATTTTGCAAAATCGTGTAAGTTTTCATTGCTCAGTGAGATCATCAAAGGCTTTGAGTTTCCAACAACAGCAGCATAGGACAAACAATTCTGCAGCGTGCGCACAACGAAAGTCAATAGTCAATTTTTTTTCCAACAAAGGTAAGTTAGTAACAACACCTTACAAGTTGAGAAATGTTCCATTGCTCGGTGAGATCATCAAAGACTTTCTCAACAACATTAGCGAAGGACAAGCAGCTCCACATAATACACTGAAAGTGACAAGCAACTCAGCAGATTACAATGAAAGTCGAAGTCAAATTTTCCAACGGAGGTAAGTTTTTTACAAACACCGTGCAAATTGACAAATGTTCCATTGCTCGGTGAGATCATAAAAAACTTTGAGTTCCCAATAACAACAGCAAAGCACAAGCAGTTCAAAAAGAATTAACTATCCTGTAGGTGCCCAAGATTTGGTGCAAAAAGGAAAATACCCTTGCAGCAGGAGCTACACAGCATAGAAGAGCAACTCAAGCAAAATCAAATAAAACCGTTGCAACAGCAGGACCATGCACTTGAAACAACACTAGCAACAAGGTATGCACAAATTATGATGAAACTAACTTACTCATATACTAATAAACAATGGGCAAAGGGTGGAGATAGAAACACTTCCTTTTCCCACCATGGCATTGTCAAACGCATGAGAAGGAATTCTATAGTTTCCATCAAAGTATTTTGCAATTCAGGCCAGATCAGATCAGCAATACTATCGCAAATATTTTAGATCCATTTTGCCTCCCCAAATACTAACAATGGCAGGCCATTTATTGGAACTCAACCTCTTCAAGACAATCAAGACTACACCTACTCAATTCAGCAAAGCATAGAAATGCACGACCCCCATGTTGTTTCATTGTTGCAAGTTCAAGCCAATACGAACAATGAAATTGCAAGCAAGCAAGACACCCCTATAGCCAATGTTCTTCCACCTCAGGGATAAACAATCACGATGGTCCTTCACATTGCAGGAAACAAAAAATTCTCGGATGCCTAGTGGAACCTTAGGAAAACAGTAGATAAGACATAAATCACAAGCAACTGGCATTGGTCTATTTCTTCAGGATCAGATCGATCATACCAAATATGATGTGATGATACAAGCTAAGTTAGAGCAGGTGCCCACACCACTTCAGACTGAAGCAACAACTCTTCTTCTGGCAGCAAAAATGGCACAAACGCTACAGCTATAGCAAGTAACCTTTCTGACAGACAATCTGGCTCTTGCCACAGCTTCAGCTAACAAATCTGATGTTTTGCTGTGATTGCTTATCCTCGCATGATCGATCTTGCACCTCCGATGATAACAAGTAGCACTCTATTTCTGCCCAGCAGGTGCCATTGGAAATAAGAGATCTCATTGCATCCTACCTTCAAACAAATGCTCCACTACATGCTGCAATTTATCATGTGAAAGGAGACCTCAATGGAGTAGCACATGATTGCGCATATCAAGGTCTCAAAACAAATAGTAACTTTAAACGCAATTGTTCAACTCCTAGAAATATCCTATGTCCTATCTATATTGATCTTCAATCTGCAGACTTCAAAGGTTATGTAATACACAATGTATTCTGCACTTGAGCTGAATAAATTTGGCGCCCCTGGTACCTCCCTTTGTTTAGAAAAATAAAAAAATTCATGCACTCTGCTTGTTTATGATTTGGCCTCGTGATCTTGCATCAACTTTCTGTTAGATTATTAGGCAATTTCCGTGTGAGATTAATTACCGAAAGCAACATTACATATGCACAAGCATACTTAACCACACACATCAGACTAAGAACATGCATCAGATCTGAACATGGAGCAAGTAGCAGTGCAAGATAGGAGAGGAAAAGCACGTACATCGCGACCGGGAAGGTCGCACCAGCAGCGGCAGCACCACCATGGGAATTGTTGATGTCGCCCATGGTGTAGTCGGAGTCGTCGATGAAGCAGTCGAACCGGCGAAGAAGAAAATGAACAGCAGCGAGTAGTCGCGCCGAGATGCTCCCCAAAAACCTTATCGCCCGTCTCCTGCTGCAGGATCTCAACGGACGGAGTTTCGGAGGCCTGCTCTCACGGACGGCTGTGCACGCAGTCGCCGGGATAGGGAAGACTAGAGAGTAGCGCAGCAAAAGGAACTTCGTGAGAGAGACGGACTAAAGAGTTCTGAGAGCTATGGACTCCAGCTGTCTCCTTGTATAGCCTGGGAGGAGAGCCGACCCGACCACGTTGCCACGCGTCGGAAGCCAGGAACACGCGGCGAGCATGCACATGCAGGTTGACACGTACCCAACTCAGTTGGTGCACCAAACAAAAATTTAGGCTTCCTTGAGTGTGCCTCGAACTCGAATCACGAAACGCGACGTGCGTGCGTGACGATCCGAGCCGAGGCGGCGCGGGCGGAGGAGGAGGAGTGCGCAAGGGCTCCTTCTAATCTCACTCACTTGGAAGGAGTAGAACAACAGCTCTTTGTTGCGGTCAGAAACCCACCGGCGAGCAGCGACGGGCAACACAGTAGAGCCGGGAGGCTCCCAGGACTGCGGCTGGCCCTGGTCCCTCCGAGCGACGGCCCGCAAAGTCTCGGCACGCACGTCCGATGCTGGTGCAAGGGCGTGCCACCTGACCTATACCTGGTCAGGAAGGTGATGGATGTGCCTCACTTAGTTTCATGCATGGCATACACGTAAACATTAAATACGAGCCTCAATCGGCTCTCAGGTTGTCCTGTGAATCGGCTCAAAGAGCCGATCCGCCCATAATCCGTACGAGGTGTACGAATATATGGTGGTCCTGCTTGATCAAAATAAAGCTAAAACGACCTACTACGATTTAGGGATTTCACCACATAATCGGAACATCCTACTCGTGTTTGAGCCTGGCGGCCACGCACGGTGATCGTAAACCGACCCTAGACAAGGCCTAAAAACCAACACGAGGTTGATCCCCGGAACATCCTGTCTAGGGCTAGCAAACTACACCCTACGTGCCACTGGATCCTTCAACCCGTTTGTAAGGCCTAACTATGCAGATATTAAACTAATCCTTGAAGAACAAGGAGCAATCATAACGGATCGGATCTACTAAATAATGATCAAGCGGGGTGCCGCCCTCACACCTAAGATAGGTGTAAGGGCGGCTAGACGTCTCAGGGTTGCACGACGATAGCATGTGATACGATGAACAATGCTAACCCTAACACGTCTAAGATAACCACGTTGCTCGCCATCAAAAAGGCTTCAGTACGAGCAACGCACGAACAGCGAATAAACGTGTACTGCCTAGATCGCAAGATGCGATCTAGGCAGCATGATGCTTACCCGGAAGAAACCCTCGAGACAAGGGAGTTGGCGATGCGCCTAGATTGGTTTGTGGTGAACGTGATTGTTGTTTATTTCATAAACCCTAGATACATATTTATAGTCCGTAGACTTTCTAACGTGGGAATAATCCCAACCGTGCACGAGCCAAACTCTAACTAACCGACACGTATCCTATCATATTTACAGATACAAGGGCAAACTAGCCCAAACTTCGTGTACAAGGCCGATTCGCATATTCTTCCAAATATATATTCTTCAAGCCCAATCTTGATCGCGGCCCACCTCTGACTCGGTCAAATTCTGGTGATAACACATGCCCCCCTGGTTTTGGAATTGATAATTCCAAAATCACTCTGCCTTTTCTTCGTCGGGTCATGTCGTAGCAGAACCGTCGCAGTATCCTTCATCATGATGCCTTGCCTTCTCAACTTCTCCGCGTGACCTGGCAGTTTTTTTTTGTTGGGCACCGCTTCCTCGGAAACTGCTGTGGCATTAAATCTCCACTATTCCCCTTTATTTAACCGTGCCAAATGGTTCGCCACTTCATCCCCTTGCTCTGCTCCGGCCATCGGCACCTAAAAAACCCTCTTTCCCTGTAGCAATGTCTTCCTCTTCCTCCATCTCCTCAGGCCTCTCTCTCCAATCTTCCTCTTCGAGCGAGCAGGAGTGGAACTTTGATCCCGTGCCAGATGGCCCACCCGAAGCATTCATCGGGTCAGATGGTGACTTACCTCTGACCGATGGGGAAGACGACCTCGAGTTCCTCATCGAAGGGGAACTGAAGAGCGAGAGCGAAGACGACCTCCATTCCTGGGCGAACTCCACCTCCTCCGACGAGGAGGAGGAGGAAGAAGAAGCAGAGGAAGAAGAGGAAGAGGAGGAGGATGATTCCTCCTCCTCCGCTGGGTATCCGCCGGCGAAGCACTTCCGCGCTTGGGCGGACAGCGAGGATGATGATGATGACGAGGAAGAAGAGGCTCCGGCCGAAGGCTGGGGCAGCAGCGACGAGGAACTCTCTGGAAGCAGCGCCGACGGCAGCTACAATGGCGACGATGAGGACAGCGCCGACCCCTAAAACAGGGACCAATTAGTGTAGGACTAGTAGTAGCAGTGCACTAGGCATCGGATGCCCCTTTTGAGAGCCATCGGCTCTTTCTTGTAAAGCCGCTCCTTTGAATCAATAAGAATTGTTCTTCCAATTTGACTCTCAATTAATCCAATTTCCAGTCTTCTGTTTGCCGCACCAAGACCGATAGCAACATATCGGACTTTTCGCCTCAGACGCCCATGAAGCCAGACTCAGATACCAATTAGACCGTCAGTCAAGCACTTCTCAAATTCAGACTGTAATTTGATATCTGACCATAATACTTTGCAATCCTATAGCCGATGGATGTTCATCGGCTGTTTTGAGACTCCGGTCTCCTCCATTTTCTTGCAGCAACAGGACGGTCCAAACCCTGTAGATGACGACGGCTTCCCTTTTAGGCTCCTTTCCGCAGCTCTAGTAGCCTTCTTCTGCAACAACTCACCGCTTTTGAAGAAGGTTAAGATGCAGGGTCAGCCGATGACACTCCAATCGGCTTCTAGAAACAGAGCATCTACCAGGCCAGCTGCCCCCCGAGCCTCAGTCAAGGCGAGAATAGCGGTGAGGATGCACAGATCAGACAAAGGGCTTTGAATTCAGGCAATTCCGAGACAGCCACCATGCAGAGTCAGCCAAACTTGGATCACCTTTTCTTCCGCTGCAAGCCGATATTGTAGACGAAACACTAACGGCTTAATGAGAAAAAGGTTGCCTTGCATGCCAAAACTGACTTCCGACAGTACTGCTGAACTGGCGCAAAGGGTTGGAAGTCCTCGAAGAGAAGGTTCGGGCACCAAAATCGGCTCATTGCAGCTGAGAAAGCTCTCATTGTTCACTCCCTCGAGGAAGCAGAAGGCCTCACAGCTGAACTGAAGACCGACTTGGTGAAAATCCGTGTCTTGAACACAAAGCGGGTAGCTCCTGTGTAATTGTACTAGAGTCGATGGCTGTGCATTGGCTTTGTTTCTTAGCTCTAAAGTCGATGTCCGTGCATCGGCTGTATATCATGAAATTTTTTTTTACTGGCCGATTTTTCTATCGGCCCCCAATATTTCACTGCACACATGTTCATCCGCACATGTTCATCCGATTAGGTGCCCCCGAGCCGAATCCGCCGTAACTCGCGGATATCGGCTCGTAGTTAGCCAAGGCATTGTATTTGAACGTCGGCTCCGGTAGGACCAATGTTGATTTTTCCAGCTCATCGACCGACGTAAAACCGCTGCCCATTAGATCGACGTTGAACACAGGCAGAATGTGTGGTGAGGATAATTTTGGCCGATTGCTGGAATCGGCCTCCACATTGATTGAATCGCTCCATGAAGGTTTTGCAATGTTCCTCCATAGATCTTTGGGGGCCGATCCCAAGGATCGGCCTCGCCACGTTTGTCCATAGGTTTGTTCTTGCTAGACGGTCAGGCCGGTGGATAAGACTAGCCTAACCCCGTCCTTTGTCACGTCGATGCGCTCGCAGTCGTCCAAATTGATGCCTGAGAGTGGCTCTTGGCCTGCTGCCTCCCAAGCGTTCATGCCAGCCGTTGAAATCTCGGCTGAGTCATCTGCATGGACGACCTCTACTTCATCTCCATCCCACTGTATTACGCATTGGTGCATCGTGGATGGAATGCAACGACTTGGCGTGGATCCAATCTCTTCCTAGCAGGACAGCATAGGTGCTCTTGCTATCGACAATAAAGAACGTCGTAGGGATGGTTTTCCTTCCTACGGTCGGATCCACGTTCGAACACCTTGTGCGTCGGATGCCCGGCCGTTGAAATCGCTCAATGTCACGTTGGTCTTGATCGGATCCGAGCTAGAGCGTCCCAACCGACGTAGCATGGAGTATGGCATAATGTTGATCGCCGCTCCGGTGTCCACCAAGCATCTTGTTGACAGGCTGCCCATTGATATAACCTCGCAAGTATAGGGCCTTCGGATGTCCGTAGCTTCTTTCTCGTGGCTTCTCAAAGATAACCGGCCGTGGGCCGCAGATCAAGTTGTGCCACGGTGCCTCGTCTAATCTCGGAGCACTAAACTCCGTCGGAAGGATGAACACCATGTTTGTGCCAGCCGATGTTTCATCATCGGCTTTCCTTTGCTTGGGGCGCCACTCCATTTTTTGTGGTCGACCCTCTTCATCCAGGGTTCGTTGAATTTTCACGGCCAGATCAGGCCGCGCCTTCCTTAGCGTTTGCAGGTATAACCTTTCGGCTTCCTCCAAGCCACGCGAGCCGCTGAACCCTACGCTTTTGGGAACGGCTGAGTCCATCAGGGCACCACCTTGGCCGGTGGTACCTGTCTTCTTCCTCTTCATCATCGTCTTCCAAATCCTCGAGATCTTCCACCCGAGGGGACTCAGCGTGCTTGTTCCGAGGCGGGAGAGGCCCTAGACGTTGGAACACGGACACGTTAGCCGCATCCTTCCTCTTCTGTCTACATTCCGGGCGCTGCCGATTGTAGGCAATCGGCTCATTCCTCGAATCCCGGCAGGTGTCCGAAGAAGGGACAGTCCCGTGCCTATCCTCGTCGTCTTCCTCCCTTGGCTTTTCCTTGGCACGGCGCTCGTACTTCTCCTCATCACGATCATGCCGACGATGTCTCCTCGGCGTCTCTAGCCGGACGATCTCTTTCACCATCGTCGTTGGGTCGTCGGCGTTGGTCATATTGACTCACATACTTGTTGAGGAGGTGATCGCAGAGAGGTCGCCGATATCTCACATTCCTTACTTCTCCCTCCGTGATGTAGCGCTTGCCATCGTGACGGAGCCGATCGCGTGGAATGGCTTCCTCCGTGTCCTTGCTACGAGAGCAGCCTGCCCTCGTCTCCGCCCTTACCGAGTGGTGTCCAGGTCCTACCATGTTGATGTTGAACGAGAATCTCGGCTGGCACCCTCCAGGGTAAGTGTACTCCACCATGTTAACGGCGGGGAAGGGGTGAGTGTCGACTTTCATGGCGTACGGGTTGAAAATTAGACGTCCTTGTTCTATCGCCATTTGGATCTGCTGACGCCACACCCTGCAGTCGTTGGTGGCATGGGAGAACGAGTTATGCCATTTGCAGTATGGCTTTCCATTCAGCTCCTGTACCGTGGGGATTTTGAGGCCTTCGGGTAACTTCACTGCTTCTCCTTAAGTAAGAGGTCAAAAATTTGCTCGGCTTTAGTTACGTCGAAATCAAACCCTCCGGGCGGACTCGGTGGCTTAATCCATTTGCGGGATATGGGGGTTGCCCCCGAGTCCATTCAGCCACCGCTACCTCTTGATCTCCCGCGGACCCTTCATCTTCATCTCGCTTCAACCAAGACTACCGCACGCTTGAATTTGTCCCGGTACAAGTCTAGGTGGCACCTGTTCATATAACGTCGCTTCGAACCATATGCGCTAGTGAAGGGTAGTCCGCTTGGGAGGCCATATCCTTGATTGGTGATGCAAGGCCCACCACCGCCAACTCGATCTGCTTCCTTTTCGGTCACACGAGCCGAATAACATCGGTTCCTAACGATCCCGAAGCGCCGGACGTATTCCGCCACGGCTTCCCTACGCTTCGACGTACTTGTGCTAGATCGGCAATGCCAGCCTCGGAAGCCTCTCGAGTGATACCGCATGTGGAACTCGCTCTTCCAACCGCTTCCAAGTCCGGATTGAGTCTAGTGGCAGCGACGTGTACCACCCGAAAGCCGATCCCGTGAGGGACCGTGCGAAGAACCTCACACGCAGCTCATCCGCTCGCCGAGATCGTGCCTAGCTGTGCCAAATATCGGCTCACATGCTCGATGGAGCTGGAACCATCCGATCCATTAAACTTGGAGAAATCGGGGAGCCGATATTTGGGTGGTAGCGGGATCAACTCGTACTCGTTGGGGTACGGCTTGGAATAGCCGATTGTCCTCCTTTCGGCACCATGCCGAACTCGGTCTCTCGGGATGGTACCGATCCGATCCGCGGTGCTGGCTGCGCGGAGTCGAACTCGAAGATTCGCCGGAGTGGCATACTTAGCCAGCCATGCTTGCTTTTCCAGCTCGAGCCAACTGCGGGAGCTGAGCTCCGGAGGTTTGTCGGAGTGGCATACTTAGCTAGCCACGTCCGCTTCTCAAGATCTGTTCCCGAATTTCCTCCTCGTTGTTCCGAAGTCCCTCGTCGTTGCGGTCTGGTTTGTGAGTGCCCGGTTATCGCGGTCCGGCACGTATGTGCACGTGTATCCGTGAGGGATCTCCTTAGGCGCCTCATGCAAGAACTGGTAGTCACTAGGGTCGCCACCGATCTTGTAGACGACGTATGCCGGTGAATTCGGCACTTCGGTGCCTGCCAACGCGAATGGCAGCGGTGGACGGGACTGGAGTGGCATCTCTCCTTGGTAAGTCCCGAGAGCTGGTCCTCGACGAGAGTACCGATGCCTCATGATTTCTCGGATCACCCGAAGAGCGACACGCTCCAAAGTGTTCACCAGGCTCTCAGAATGGCGGTGTAGCGAATGAGCTACCATGAAGTTAACCTCCTGACGCAGGGACATGGTGCGTTCTTCTGACGGGGCGGACAGGTCCACTCCATCGAGCGCGCCTTCAGGTGAGAACCCTTTCCACCTGATGCCATGTGAGCGGGTTCTGTGAAAAGAGCCGATGAGGTCGGCTTCGAGGATAGCTTTGACCTCGTCATACTTCTTCTTGAGCTCCTCGGTCGGATCCTCGTACGTGATCGGAGTGCCGTCCGCCATCTCGGATGTAGATGGCGATGCGGTTGATGTCGCGGATGGTCCCACCGGGCGTGCCAGAATGTGTTGCGGTCGAAACCCACCGGCGAGCGGCGACGGGCAACACAGTAGAGCCGGGAGGCTCCCGAGACTGCGGGCCGGCCCCGGTCCCTCCGAGCGACGGCCCGCAAAGACTCGGCACGCACGTCCGATGCCGGTGCAAGGGCGTGCCACCCGACCTATACCCGGTCGTGAAGGTGATGGATGTGCCTCGCTTAGTTTCCTGCATGGCATACACGTAAACATTAAATACGAGCCTCGATCGGCTCTCAGGTTGTCCTGTGAATCGGCTCAAAGAGCCGATCCGCCCATAATCCGTACGAGGTGTACGAATATATGGTGGTCCTGCTTGATCAAAATAAAGCTAAAACGACCTACTACGATTTAGGGTTTTCACCACATAATCGGAACATCCTACTCGTGATTGAGCTCGGCGGCCACGCACGGTGATCGTAAACCGACCCTAGACAAGGCCTAAAAACCAACACGAGGTTGATCCCCGGAACATCCTGTCTAGGGCTAGCAAACTACACCCTACGCGTCACCGGATCCTTCAACCCGTTTGTAAGGCCTAACTATGCGGATATTAAACTAATCCTTGAAGAACAAGGAGCAATCATAACGGATCGGATCTACTAAATAATGATCAAGCGGGGTGCCGCCCTCACACCTAAGATAGGTGTAAGGGCGGCTAGACGTCTCAGGGTTGCACGACGATAGCATGTGATACGATGAACAATGCTAACCCTAACACGTCTAAGATAACCACGTTGCTCGCCATCAAAAAGGCTTCGATGACGAGCAACGCATGAACAGCGAATAAACGTGTATCGCCTAGATCGCAAGATGCGATCTAGGCAGCATGATGCTTACCCGGAAGAAACCCTCGAGACAAGGGAGTTGGCGATGCGCCTAGATTGGTTTGTGGTGAACGTGATTGTTGTTTATTTCATAAACCCTAGATACATATTTATAGTCCGTAGACTTTCTAACGTGGGAATAATCCCAACCGTGCACGAGCCAAACTCTAACTAACCGACACGTATCCTATCATATTTACAGATACAAGGGCAAACTAGCCCAAACTTCGTGTACAAGGCCGATTCGCATATTCTTCCAAATATATATTCTTCAAGCCCAATCTTGATCGCGGCCCACCTCTGACTCGGTCAAATTCTGGTGATAACACTCTTATATACCACTTCAACTCACTCCCAACTAGCAATGTGGGACTAAACTTTGTCCCCCAAGGCTGTCACAAGCAGCCAACGCGATGGGCCTTGAGATTTCATGAATTGTAGACTACATGGGCTGCCTTATTGGGCTGCAGCCCATCTACATTCAACAATCCCCCACCATATCTCATATGCACATCAAATGACACATTAGTTTCATTCACTGTTTAATATACCTGCACTTAAGTGGAGACTGTTAAGTTGAACTTCCACCTATACAAGGAGCTATGCTTGACTACAACTGAACAATGGACTATGCCTTGAATTGTCAGTCTTTGTGCAGCAAGTTTCACTCAATGCCGACACGGTACTAGATTACCATAGCCTTCCCCTTGGGTGGAGCTTATAAGTCATACTCCTTGGCCATTCATGAGCTTACTTGAGATTCACCCAAATCTCGCACACTATGACCAGTAGTGTCACTCGTATAGGTGTGTTCTTCAAAGATCGCCATGTAGGACAGCGTCTTCGCTCATCAAGAGCCGCACAGAACACATTAAGACATTGTCAACCTGCCTTACAGTAACTATGAGAGAATTGCATCTGCATCGGAGTGGGAGTATTAAATTTTCTCTCAACTCAGTTACTCCAGTTTGTTTTCCCAGGTCCTAGTTCACGGAATTTCCGATCACATAGGTTGGGTTACCCCATTGGCATCTCAGGTTGGTCTTAAACCCATCTCCCTCGATGCAAGGTCTATCATGTTTCTTAATAGTCCTTTTGTGAAAGGATCTACCAGATTTTTAGCACTTTGGACCTAATCCAATGCTATCACTCCGGAGTTCTTTAGTTTTTTGACAGACTTCAATCTCCACTTGATATGTTTGGAACTTTTCATATTATCCTTAGAACTTTTCACTTTAATAATCACAGTTTGATTATCACAGTTCATGAGGATGGCCGGTATTGGGTTTTAAACCATAGGCAAGTCCATCAAGAGCTCACGAAGTCATTCCGCTTCGATAGTAGCTGTATCTAATGCTGTGAGTTCTGCTTCCATAGTTGACCTCGTTAAGATGGTCTGCTTGCAAGACTTCCAGGAAACAGCGCAACCACCAAGAGTGAAAACATATCCACTTGTGGCCTTCATCTTAGCATCAGAAATCCAATTGGAATCACTATACCCTTCAAGTCCTCTTGGATACCCGGTATAATGAATTCCATAACTCATGGTTCCCTTTAGATAGCGCATCACTCTCTCAAGAGCATGCCAATGATCATCTCCCGGGTTGGCCACAAACCGGCTAAGTTTGCATACAGCAAACGAGATATCAGACCTTGTAGCGCAAGCTAAATACATGAGTGAACCAATGATTTGAGAGTATCTTAATTGATCTCTAGCTGCCCCTTCATTCTTTCGAAGCAAGACACTAGGATAAAAAGGTGTGAGAGAAGATTTGCAATCAGCATAGCCAAATCTGCTCAACACCTTCTCAACATAATGAGATTGCACAAGCGTAATCCCATTATTCCCATCTCTTAATAACTTGATGTTCAATATAACATCAGCTTCTCCAAGATCTTTCATCTCAAAACACTGAGATAAGAAGGTTTTTACCTCCTCAATCACTTTGAGACTTGTCCCAAAAATTAGTATGTCATCCACATACAAGCATAGGACAACTCCCTCACCCCCACCATGACGGTAGTACACACATTTGTCGGCTTCATTAACAACAAAGCCCACAGATGTCAGAGTTCTTTCAAACTTCTCATGCCATTGTTTGGATGCGTGTTTGAGACCATACATAGATTTATTTAATTTACACACCTTTATTTCTTGACCTTCTAGTATGAAACCATCAGGCTGTTCCATGTAAATTTCGTCGTCCAACTCACCATTTAGGAAAGTTGTCTTAACATCCATTTGATGAAAGAGAAGACCGTGTGAGGCAGCTAATGACAGTAGTACTCGAATGGTGGTCAATCTCGCCACAGGTGAGTAGGTATCGAAGAAATCTTCGCCTTCCTTTTGGGTATAGCCTTTGGCTACAAGCCGAGCTTTGTACTTCTCAATAGTACCATCAGCTCGAAGCTTCTTCTTAAATACCCATTTACATCCTACAGGTTTGCACCCATAAGGACGCTCAGTTAACTCCCACGTTCCATTAGGCAAGATGGAATCCATCTCGCTTTGAACCGCTTCCTTCCAGTAGTCTGCATCAGGAGATGCAAGAGCTTCTGAAATGGTAGTGGGAGTATCATCCACAAGATACACAATGAAATCATTACCAAAAGACTTTGCAATCCTTTGTCTCTTGTGGGAGCTCCATTGTCATCTTCATCAGAATCTGAACTTGCCTCATCAGATTCCTCATCAGACTCCATAGAAGTTTCATGTATGGGATCAGATTCCGAACTAGACATGCCATGCATATCTCTCATAGGAAATATATCCTCAAAGAATGTAGCATCTCTTGATTCAAAGATGGTACCAACATTCATGTCATCCACTCCAGATTTTACCACAAGAAATCTATAAGCAATGCTATGGGCAGCATAGCCAAGAAAGACATATTCCATAGTTTTTGGTCCAAGCTTTCGCTTCTCGGTGATTGGCAAATTCACTTTAGCCAAACAACCCCAAGTTCGTAGGTAGGAGAGTGTTGGTCTTTTTTTCCCATTCCTCATAAGGGGTAATCTCTTTATTCTTGGTTAGAACACGGTTTAGGACATGACACGAACTCAATATAGCCCCCCCCACCATTCCTTGGATAAATCCGAAACATCTAACATGGCGTTAACCAAATCTGTTAGAGTACGGTTTTTCCTTTCCGCAATCCCATTGGATTGTGGGGAATTGGGAGGCGTCCTCTCATGGATTATACCATGTTCCGCACAGAATAAATTGAACTCATTAGAAAAGTACTCTCCACCACGATTGGAACGAACCCTTTTTATCTTTCTTTCAAGTTGATTCTCAACTTCAGCCTTATAGATTTTAAAGAAATCAACAACCCCATCTTTAGTTTTCAGGAGATACACATAACAGTACCTAGTGGAATCATCAATCAAAGTCATGAAATATTTCTTTCCACCTCTTGTCAACTCACCATTCATCTCACATAGATCTAAATGTATAAGATCTAGTGGTGCCAAGTTTCTTTCCTTCGCAGGCTTGTGAAGCTTGCGGGGCTGCTTTGCTTGCACACAAGCATGACACTTGGAGCCTTTGACAAAGGTGAATTTTGGAATTAAACTCATATCAGCAAGCCGCGACATATAACCGAAATTAACATGACGAAGTCGTGAATGCCAAACATTAGTTTCATTAACACTAGTGCTTACATGGTTCACAATATTATCACAGAAGTCTTCAAGAGAGAAGCGAAACATTCCCTCACATTCATAGTCCTTTCCAACAAAATTTCCATACTTAGACAGTACAACTTTATTGGACTCAAATACCAACTTAAACCCATCTTTCATAAGACGGGAGCCACTAACGAGATTCTTCTTGATAGAAGGGACATGCATCACGTTCTTCAGGTGTACGATCTTTCCCGAAGTAAACTTCAGATCTATCGTGCCAACACCACGAACAGTAGCATGTAACCCATTCCCCATCATTGTTGAGGAACCTCAGGCCTGATAAGAGGTAAACATGGAGATGTCAGCACACACATGAACATTAGCACCTATATCAGCCCACCATTCTGTGGGCTGGAACGCCGAAAGAACAGTAGGTAATATATTACCATACCATGTAGTTCCTTCACCTGTGTTGCCAATGACCATGTTGACAGAATTTGAGTTCTGTCCAGCCCGACCTTTCTTTCCTTTGCGTTGTGGACAACGATTAGCCCAATGGCGTATCTCTCCACACACTCAGTAAGGATCTTTCTTCTCCATTTCCCCCTTCTTCTTGAAGTTGGTAGTCTAGGAGACTCCTTGTTCTTTCCCTTGGACTTGTGGGCATTTTTCTGCACCATATTGGCAGCAGAACGTCCATCGGTTCCTCCAGTGTGTTTTTCTTTTGCCCTCGCCTTCTCCTCAACATCCAGAGAACCCATGATATTCTCAACAGAGAATTCATGCCTCTGATGTTTCAGAGAAGTGGCAAAGTTCCTCCATGAAGGGGAAAGCTTAGCGACAATGCATCCCGCGACAAACTTGTCCGATAGCACACAATTGAGGAGCTCAAGTTCCTTTGTCATGATATGTATCTCATGAGCATGTTCTATACTACAGATCGGTTCTCAACCATTCTGTAGTCATTGAACTGGTCCATAGCATACAGTTCACCTCTGACATCGGCAGCACCAAACTTAGCGTCCAGTGCATCCCACAGTTCCTTCCCATTCTGGATGTGCAGATAAGTATCAACCAACTTATCTCCAATCACACTTAGGACGGCACCCACAAAGATTACGGTAGCATCCCCGAACGCTTTATCCTCTTCAGGAGTAAGCGGACCTCTGGGAGTACCTTCCGCAACTCGGTGCACGCCCATAGAAGTGAGCCACAAGAGGGTCTTATTCTGACATCTCTTGAAATGGGAACCCGTAAATGGGCTCGGTTTGAGCGTAACAGCAAAACCAGACGGTGAAAATTTCCTAAGCATATAAGATTTTTGGATTGTTAGATTATTAGGCAATTTCCGTGTGAGTTTAATTACCGAAAGCAACATTACAGATGCACAAGCATACTTAACCACACACATCAGACTAAGCACATGCATCAGATCTGAACATGGAGCAAGTAGCAGTGCAAGGTAGGAGAGGAAAAGCACGTACATCGCGATCGGGAAGGTCGCACCAGCAGCGGCAGCACCACCATGGAAATTGTTGATGTCGCCCATGGTGTAGTCGGAGTCGTCGATGAAGTAGTCGAACCGGAGTAGAAGAAGACGAACAACAGCGAGCAGTCGCGCCGAGACGCTCCCCAAAAACCTTATCGCCCGTCTCCCGGTGCAGGATCTCAACGGACGGAGTTTCGGAGGCCTGCTCTCTCGGACGGCTGTGCACGCAGTCGCCGGGATGGGGAAGACTAGAGAGTAGCGCACCAAAAGGAACTTCGTGAGAGAGACGGACTAGAGAGTTCTGAGAGATATGGACTCCCGCGTTGCCACGCGTAGGAAGCCAGGAACACGCGGTGAGCATGCACATGCAGGTCGACACGTACCCAACTTAGTTGGTCCACCAAGCAAAAATTTAGGCTTCCTTGAGTGTGTCTCGAAATCGAGTCACGAAACGCGACGCGACGCAACGTGACATGACGAGCCGAGGCGGGGCGGGCGGAGGAGGAGGAGTGCGCGAAGGCTCCTTCTATTCTCACTCATTTGGAAGGACTAGAACAGCAGCCCTTATATACCACTCCAACTCACTCCCAACTAGCAATGTGAGACTAAACTTTGTCCCCCAAGACTGTCCCAAGCAGCAAACGTGATGGGCCTTGAGATTTCAGGAATTGTAGACTGCATGGGCTGTCTTATTGGGCTGCAGCCCATCTACATTCAACACTTTCATAATAGTATGGTTTGTTACTTGCAAAAGAAGGACAGAAGGTTTAACCTCCTTTTCTGAAAAAAAATCCAAAAGAATTGGCATGCCATAATAAAGAAAAGCAAGCTAAAAAAAACATTGGCATGCCATTTGCTGCAAAACCGCGTCAAATCTTAAAATGACCTTCCGGCACCAGCGCCATCGTCAAATCAACAAATAATAAAGCGATTAAGAAATCTTTTTTGGTCTTGGTGAGGTGGTCGAGGTTGATGGAGGGAGTCGAAGCGGATTAGGCCATCGCCGCAGCAGATATACTCTGGCTCGATACCATGTTGAGCTCATGCATCGACGATGAAACCGTCGAAAAGCTCGAGCTGTTGGAGATCTTCTTTGGGTCATGATTGTTAATTTGATCGTTCCACGCCTTCGTGCACGGTCTTCGATAACAACATCTCCTCAGAGGCTGAGGCACCCCACAGCTCTGCAAGACTGGACCGACATTTTCTTCTGCATAACCTCCTCAGACCTCAGTCTTCCCTACGCTTTACAGCCAAACGCCTGCAGAATCCAGTGTCATATACTCCGTACTTAACAACTATTTAAACCATCCGTGTTATGACCATCTGCTTCAGGTCACACAGGCAATTTCTCCCCTTCTCCCTGTGCTCTCTCACCGGCAATGGCGAGAAGATGCCATGGCCTGGAATGGAATGGAATATATTACGTCTGAACAAAGTACCCTGCAATTGCACTAGAGGATGTAAAGGTTCCAACTTTTTCTGCTTCCTGATCAAAGACTCTGAGTGCCTTTAGAGGCTTTAGCCACAAAGTCAAAAAAGAGAGTGAGAGCACTGCATTTGCATTTGCATTTGCATTTCAATGTGCGTTTGCATTGCATCGCGGTGCCCTACCTGTTGTTGTTGTGTGTGTGAGCGACTGATTGGAGTTTGCTGTTCAAAGTCAAGTCTAAAAAGAGGTCACCGTCCGTCCCTAACAACCAGCCCCAACAACCTCCCAGTGCTCCTGCGACAGTGTGTGGTCCTTGTAGTACTCCTTAACAAGGCGCCAAAAGCTGCGCGGATTTGCTGGATTCATGCCGCTTGCTTGATCGGTTTCGTCATGCATGCATCAGGCCCTCTTTCCTCTCTATTCTTTGCATATTTTTTCTTAGGTTCTGAAGAAAGATGTATGCACTGGTTAAAAAATGAAGCATCAATCTGCAAGGAACCATACAAAGCTTCAATCTACAAGAATATTAGCCAATGGGATAGATGGAGAGTGTAACTTTGTGTTCCACCATTTCTTTAGAGAAAATTAGCTCCCTGCGAAAAGAAATAGAAAATTAGCTCGGAACCACCGCGAGCATTTACAAATGGAAGAATACGATTGCATGTGAGAATTACAAGTGGACCATCACCGAGAGATGCATGTTGGAGTATACATCACATGAAAATGTAACCATTCTTTGTCATTTGAACTTGGCCATTGGTCTCATCTTGATCCTCCCAAGGAGAAAACAAAGCCCTATGAGCCCTAAGAATAGAACTATTCTTGCTAGAGGAAAGAGAGTGCAAGACAACCAATGGAAGCTGCGTCGTAGTAGCATGGGGTTGAAGCATCTGATGGAATGGAGCACAAAAAAGATAACAAAAGAGGCAAAGCTAATTACACCTTAAAAGAGAACCAAACAATACATGTATGGAGCACATCATCTGAGGGTGAAGCACATGGGAACCATACATACCACCATGTTAATGAATCATGACACCCAACATGCTGCAAACCGAAGCTCAATGCAAGAAAGCAACCACTGATGGTGCATTATACAAATAGTACTAACAATGTGGCAACAAAGCTAATACAATCACTTTAGCATGCAAAAGTGGAAGAGGAATTGAGTGCACAGGAACACAACACCTCGATCCATGGCATTCATAGAAGTTTTTGGATTACATCAGTTTCCTTAGAATACAACAACCACCATCTCATACTAAATAAGGGAGATGGTGTCAAGGACAAAGGGGGGAAAACAGCTAGACCCATGATATGGAACACTAAAAAAAAGAGCAACAACCACTCTGGACCTCCCAGCTTCCCCTAAAAGTTAGTTTGACTGGAGACTGTCACAACCAAAGCACACTGAACTGCTAATTAGACGATGAAATCACTCGATTGCCCACGGAGAAATCCTTCTTCCTCGCTGGGCCTCTCATAATTAGTATTGCTACCAAGAAAAGAGCAGCACTACCACCATGCATGATCCTTATCATGTGGTTGGATGGAGGAGAACACCCCTGGTGCTTCTTCCATAGGCACTCTCAAAGAACAGAAAACAGAAAGTAAGAAACAAGACTACCTACTACACCATATCTCCGAATGAGAGCAGAAAGGATTCTTCACACAAGGCCTCTCCTCAGGGATACTGAAGACCATGTGGTGGCTTAGCCTTCCCTATTTACAGGGGACATTTGGAATTCCAAAGATCCAAATCCTCCTTTAGCCCATTCTTTCTAACCCTACATCCATCAAAATGAGTCAGTATCCCTGCAAGGAGCAGTATGAACAGACCGTAAATCACTTGCAATCTCGCTGCAGGGCTCCGCTCCACGCAACGTTACCATCAGCCTTCTCTAAAGCAGCAACCTTAGCACCATGGCATGGAAGAAGACCGACCTTGCTCTTCCCACTGTGCGGAAGCTCAACCGTCTCGCTGATGGACCCAGACTTGATATCAGTGGGTGGGATGAAGCAGTCCATGGAGAGACCGGGGACATTGAACGCGACCTCCTCGATGCTCCATGCCTCCTCCATGCGAGTCTTTGTGTGGCTCATGGCGACCTCTCCGAAACGGAAAAGGGTCACGGCCGAGCGCCCGGAATGTGCAATCATTATGCCCTCCACTGGCCTGTAGTCCTCGATGAATGAATTGATGGTAGTCTCCCAGTAAACTGCATCCCCTCCAGTCGTGGACTGAATTCGGGTGAGGTGAGAATCCTCAAGGTGGACAAGAAGCCCGGTCTTCTGGCTAAAGTAGCCAAAGAGAACATGCCGGATGATCTCGGCAAGCCCCTCGCTGCGTGCTCTTAGCGTCTCAGGATCAGCACACAGCTTCAGAATGAAGCAGTCATCCCCATTCACCTTCCTCTCGCCGATGCAGCGTGCACCAGCAAACATGCTGGCTGTGGTCAAAGGATCCAGACCCTGGAGAGAAAAAAGAACAGTAATCTTCAAGCTCTGGTTTCATGCACCGTGTGCAGAAATTGCAAAAAAGAAAAAGGACCACCTAAAGACGGTGAAACTGGTGCCCGGCATCATACCTGAAGAGCACGGCGGAGAGGGCGAACAGGTCCCTTGGCAGAATGAGCGCCGAGCCATGGGGTGTGGCGCCAGACGAGCTTGCCGTTGCATCCGGCGTGCACCTTGCTCCCACCAACAGCCAGCTCAATGTACCACATCTCCGGAGCCATCTGCCAGAGCACGAACCGACCTGGCTCGGCACAGCGTGCTGCCATGCGGTTCTTGACGACACGGCCAGCAGTCTCACACTCGGTCGCCACCATGCGCACCTTCCCCATGGCATAGGCGTTTCGGACGGACGAGAGGAGCTTCTGCCCGCCGGAGGCAGCCAGATACTGCTGCAGAATGTACTGCGCCGACGAAGTCTCCTGCATAGATTAGATTCAGACCTCACTGTTATACAGCTATAGAGCTACGATCAAGAACCATTTTTTACAGGAAGTAACTCAATTTACCACGCAGCTTTAAGGTTAATTAAAATTTCTTCTTTACAGCTAATATACAGGGGTATAGCATACAAGGAAAGCTATTTTCCCCTTTTAGTGTGGGTGGCAATGTGGTGAGATGCCAATTTTGTAGCGAATGCATGAACCCTTGCTCAGCACATCACATCAACAATCCACTTTTTACGGTGTTTCTCCTAACGAACCAGCAAGTTTCTGAAACACGTTTCGGGGAAAACGTCAAAGAACAGTTCTGCAACTCGAGAACTTCAGATAAGAACAAAAGAAAAGCGCTAATTCCAGCTAAGAGAAGTTGGCTTCAGCAATCAAGAACCCAAATCTCGTAATGGCCAGAAAGATTTGCTGTGCTCGGAGATGCCACCAAGACTGAACCCAATCTATGGCGAGAAGAGGCAAGGAGAGAAGGAGCGCTTACAATGGGGGTGTCCTTGATGCTGAGGTGCGGGAGCGGCTCGGCGGCGCAGACATGCACGGGCGCGAGCGCGGCGCCCATGACCCCGAGCAGCATCCTGAGGTCGCTCCGCCTCGCGGCGCCGCCGGAAGGCGCCGCCGGGCCGGCCGACGGCGCGCGCGCGAGCTGGCCGCGCACCCACCGGCCCCAGCCGTCCCGGTCCCTGCGCGGTCGCCCGGCGCCGTCGCCGCCGCCGGCCTCCTCCGGATCCGGGCCCTCCATGAGCGGCGCGAGCGCCTCCCCGCCGCCGCCGCCGCCCGCGTACCGCAGGGCGGCCTTGGCGGCCGCCGCCTCCTCCGCCCTCCGCCGCGCCCGCGCCGGCGACAGCCCGCGCGCCACCTCGTCCCGCAGCGCCGAGAAGAAGCCCTGCTTCCTGTCCATGGCTGGCTGGCGGGCGGGCGGGGGCCTTCTCGTGAATACCCGAAACACCGAGCACTCCCAAGACAGTGTGTCTGCGACGAAGAGAGTGGGCGACGGAGTGGTGTGCGAATATAAGGAAAGACGAGGAGGTCGGCGGAAAAAGGTGGAGAGCAGAATGGAGGCGCGGCGCCGAGTGTGTGATGAGCCCCTGAGCGACTGAGACTGGACTGCTGGCGGTTATCACTGGCCGGCTGAGTGCGGTTACCTCATGGGTTAGCTTACCTCCCTCCTGCTTTTTGGCTAGGTTATCTATCTTTTGGTGGAATGTTGAGAACATCCTTAATTCTTATGTTACACACAAGCCCATAATGTGTGCAAAATGGCATCTTGACTAGACAGTCCACTCACAGACAACTAAAAAGAATGTAGAACACAGCTATGCATAATAGTACGTGTCGGATGATGGATGAGGTATTTTGAGTGGCGATTATGCGTTAGAGAAGTCCGAGCGAAAAATCAAGATTTCTCGTTTTAATATTTGCTAGCAGGTTTTCTTCCATCTCGGACAAGGTCTAGTTTCGATGTTCTATGGTGGTGGTTCAGGTGCTTTAGATTCGATTTAGAAGCGCGTAGAGTGAGTTAGAGTGGTGGACAAGTAGCGATGTATCTTATGTTTGAGTGATTTTTTGCGTGTTCATCGGGGTACATTATCATTGCATTGTAATGCATAGAAAGTAGTTCTTAGTTGTAGGTATGTCGATCCATTTCAAGCGGGGTGGAAAAAATCATTTTGCAATATGCCATCACCAAATTACTTTCTTTCCTACAACACATTTTTGTGCAACCACGTAATCTAGAAATATCGGCCAAGCATCGCCAATGTGTGCACAAAGAGTTAGGGTCATGTAGCAAAATATGAATTAACTCGCAAAATTTTTTTTTCATAGAAAGTGATACTAGATATGGATTCACATTTCCTTTTTTCCTCATATAACAAACACCGAGCAAAATCTTGTTCTATGCACTATAAAAAAAAGTGGAAAATGAAGACATACTAAAATGGAAAAAAAGGCGTTGTATAAAAATACAGAAACCGCTAGGAGGTGAGTACATCCACTGGCTCTGGCCAGTCCTGACACCTCTGGCCCCACGTGAGCCATGGAACGGCGTCACGGCGCGAAGCTTCGCAGGCTTGGGAAAACTGACAAGAGCTTCTCCTGCCGTTACGTATAGTATGCTGCTGCTCACGTGGCACGCATCACAGGCAGACACTCCCCGGATCTTTAGCTCCCGTGTACTAGACTAGTAGCCACTCCTAATCTTGCTTGCTTAGATTACATTCAAAGCGTGCTTTAACTCGCTTTAATAAGGTTAAGGTGCCAGTAGCACTAATTGGCTTTGCTCCTCTCTAATCAGTCACTTTAAAGTTCAGATCATGATCTTGCTCTTTCGCGAAATTCAGGGTACGGTTCTCGCCGCCGACACGGCCGGATCTGCGGTGGCCAAAGAAACTGAAAACGCAGGTTCCTGCGTCTAGATGACAGTACAAAAATAAGATGGTAAAGTCAAATTAACCTACTACTAATCTCAACAACTAATTAAGAACTCCTAGATGGCAGTAAATAACTAGTGTACTTTAATCATGCAATTGATCAACCAAAGATGTATGTGTGCCGTATAATAGGATTTGTTTGAGCTAGTGTGCCGTAGAATAGTTAAGTGCACGATGGCATCTGTGAGTGTGACCGTGCTTCTTAGAACTTCGCTCCCGACCGTTTGGAGGGAGCCACATTATATTTTTATCAGCCTGGAAATTTGTGCAAATACACAACTAAGTTTCGTCAAAACGGCAGCAGTTTATGCGCTGACATGTAGGCCTGGTGTGCGTGCGGTGGGATCCAACCGACCGCACGCTCGCCAGTTGAAATTTTTAGCTAATTTTTGTTAGTACAATACTAGAAGATATTTTATTTATTTCACGGAATACGCGATGACACGCGTGATATAGTTAATCATGTACAGTATGATTGATTTGATTATGTAATGGGATTGTCTAATACTTAGCCGTGAGGACAATCTCCATCAAGGAGATCGGCGTGCTATGTGTGTTGATTAGCATGTTTGGATGGTGATGTCAACTAATCACTCCCCATTAAGAGCATGATGACCTAGCTAGCTAGCTTGGAATCTCCATTAAAACTGAGTACATGCTTTTGGGTATAAGAATAGTGTGACGGCTTAGCTAATTTGCAGCATGTGTTTACTAAACCTAAGGTGTGTAGACCTCAATCACTGAGACACCAACGTGGATTTAATATCTAATAGCATTTCAGATCCGTTGTTCGATTAATTAACTTTGTAGAGTTGACCCTCAAATATGAATCATTCATAAGAACCTGCAACGTATTTTTCATGTGCTTTTCCCCAGGATGTAATAGATTATAGTAATGTTTACTTTGCAACCATGTTCCATTAATTACATAGAAAGGAGCCTGTTAGAACCATTACGAAATTGTGCTTATTACTAAGTAAGATAATTTGGTAGAGTTGACCCTGCGAAATAACAGAAAATTATTCATAAGAACCTGCAATGTATTTTTCATGTGCAAATTTCTCTAGCCATGATAGCTAGATTATAATTTTTTAGCTAGCAACCAGGTTTGTAATATTGATTTTACAGAGAAAGGAGCATGATAGAGCCACGCTACAAAATTATGTTAGTGGCTTTCACCTTGTAACAGGTGTGTACTAGCTAACTTTCACCTTGTTAGTGACTTTCACCATGTTTGTGATATTGATTACAGAGAAAGGAGCATGATAGAGCCACTACAAAATTATGGGGGAGACTTGTATAGGATCTCTCCATTAGGTAGGATCATATGATCAACCCAGAAAAAACATACTTTGAACAGGCGAAAAAATCTGAAAATAATAAACAGCATGCATATAGGTTGTATCTACAACTCCAAGAAATTTCAGCCTAAAATCTGATCTACACTTGGAGAAACAAAAAAGACAAATTCTATTGTGAATAGTGTCAGATCTGGTTGAGTAGTATTTCACACTATTCACACTCAGATTTATCTTTTTTGTCTCTCCAAATGTATGTCGAATTTGAAGTTGCAAATTTTTGGCGTTGCATATATAACATAGATGTGTGTTCTGATTTTTTTTCAGATTTTTTCAACAAGTTTTGTCTTTGCAAAAAAAATTGATCTCATAGATCCTATCTAAGACCTGATCCTACCCAAGTCTTCCCCACAAAATTATGTTAGTGATTTTGACCTTGTAACAGGTACGTACTAGCTAACTTTCACCTTGTTAGTCACTTCCACCATGTTTGTGATATTGATTACACAGAAAGGAGCATGATAGAGTCAATACAAAATTATGTTAGTGACTAAGTAACAGGTGTGTATTAGCTAACTTTCACCTTGTGGTTCATCCTTAATTATTTGCAAACATATGTAGTTTTGCTAGCAAGCTCGCTAAACCCATTCCTCTTGCATCGTAATCAGTTTCTCTCTCTCTATCATTGTCTTTTTGAAGTAATTTTTTTACATGTCATCCACACGACCAAATTAGAGGAAAAACTGGTGTGTGCCAAAGGCAAGAATATCGATGCAAAATAGAAATTTACTTAATTACACAAATAAAGCGATAAATGATACTCTGCAATTTCAATTATTTCACACAAATTCAATCAATCGTCTGTGTGGTTGAGCACCGTACATGATCATCAAGCCTAAGCTGCTTCCTTCGCACTCACTCCATCGATGACCGCAACTGTATCAGATTTTCGTCCCTGTCACACATTGACCGGCTGTAATGCTTCCAAGAGTTTCTTTTTCTAGAGGTGCTCTCAAGAGTGTTGAGAGTCCACTGTCATTTAGCCATCACGCACCAAATCATGATTAAGCTCGCAGCATGACGACTGCATTAATTAACCCCCACACACCAACGTGCCAACGTGACCTCTAAATTATGTGTACCAACAACCAAAAAGTTGTGGACCAAAAGCCAAATTTAGCCTTTTATATGAGATGGCCTATCAGCTATCATCTATATATATTAGCAGTGATTAAATAGTATGATTGATTTGAGATCATGATTTTCCTCCATAGAATTTATTAGCAATAGTCACAAGAAAAAACAATAATGTATGGTTTGTAAATTCACTTTCGATCTCGAATGTATATGCTTCCTTTATCCAAAAGACTCATTTTAAAAATGTGAAGTTTTCCCAAAAAATAATTCACGCATACATATCCACATCCTATAAAGTTCCGCAAAAAAAAAAAATATTTGTTCTATGTGCAAAAATAGAAAAAGAAAAGTCTCGTGCAAACCCTTATTTTAACATGAAATCTGTCTTTTATACATATGCCGCACGGAAAGTGGGTTTTTGTGAAACTATTTGGTGCGCACATGGGGTTTGAAGAAGTCCACACAGTATATTATTTTATTGTATTGGCATTTCAAATGCATTTAAAATACATTTTAAATAAATGGATCGAGCATATGCAACCCGAAGCTAAAACGTTCTATTCTGATACAATATGCTTCCTAGCTCATAGCTACATTTACGTGAACTCCTCACACAATTTTTGGAAGGGGAAACTCCTCAAAACAGTTCAAACCGGCGCTTCATTTTGCCCCTGCATGTGACCGAGCGCTCAAAACCCTAGCTCCGCCAGTGATACCCTCCTCCCATGTCGCCACCGGCCAAAGCCCACACGATGCCATTGGAGGCGACCTTCCTTTACCAGTGTGCTAGGGGGGCCTACGTGGACATGTGTGTCTGGAGGTGGTGCATGCGGGATGGTCGTCTCGGATGGCGGCTCCGGAGGGTGACGGTTGGAGATGGCGAGGACGGCCGCAACGACAATAGCGGGCGGTGGAGGTCGGTGCTTCTGCTGCGGTGAGGCTGGAGGGGAGCCAACATCAACTAGGTATGGGCCTACGGGCCTAGAATATTTGGGCAACAGCCTCGTGAGCCCGACCAGGCCCATCGGGATGTCTACAAGGTGGTGGCAAGCAGACATCATGGAGGCGCCACGTTAATCGTACCGGCCACCCATGTACCACATTCCCTGTGTCATCCGTGTGCCGGCCTAGATCTTGGTCAGGTGAGTTCAGATCTAGCCCAGTCATCTTGTTTGTTTCGTGCCCGGGACCTTGGACCCCAAAGCGGTAGCCTCGAAAGGAGGACCGCGTTCAGCTTTTTAGGGGAGCGACATGGCCGCGGTGGTGGATTCTCTCTCTGGACGCTGAGGAGTGGGTGGCAGGGAATCCTCGTGCTAGCGATGCTTCGATTATGGCACCTCCCAAGTCGTGTCCTGGAGGTCTTTTTGGAGTCAGTAGGAGGATCATAATATCTGGGGTGGCACAGAGTGGTGATTTCGGGTAAAAGCCTAGTGCTTTGATGCTAGCGACAGTGATGCTTGTGGGTGTCGTCGACCTCTTGGGTGTCGTTAGTCACGCTTTATGCCAGGGCTCCGGGTAAAAAGCCTTGATCTGGTTCGGTCCAAAAGATGGTAGTGCTTTGCGTCATGAGCCTCTTGGGGCGTCGTCATGGAGCTCCACTTACCTCTCAGTACCGTCTCATTGACATCGGTGGGCAAGCTTAGGTCCTTTGTCAAAGCAACTTTGGCTCCAGCATGGTGTGGTCTGAGTGACATCTTATCATATATACACATGACCTACTTTCCACTGGTCTCGGTCCTCGTTGTCTACAAGTAGAGGAAAACCGAGGATAATGGATTCCTCCTCTCCTTATTGTCTCAATCTAGCACTCTCTTTTGGCTCTGCTATGCTCACCTCTTTCCCACCCCCGGTGTGGTTATCTTCATCCACTATCGTCGAGAACGGGAAACGGGCCGAGTGATCGGTAGGCATAAGGAGATAGCCAAACTAGAACAGTGGAAAAGGAGACAAGGACCGAACAAAGCCAAATATACGACCACCCAACCCGCCCTGAGCTTATTCCAATGGAAATACTTTTTAAGTCCTCTCCAGTCATTCTAGGAGTGTTCCTACATGTGTTGGACGTGGAAGAATCTCTAGGTTGTGTAGAATCACTGCCACAACGAGGTATACGCTGCCGCCGCAGAGGAAGCCTCGCGGTCTCCATCTCTAGGAGTCCATGTGCTATTTAAAACAACTAAAAGAGAAGTCAAACCTGGTAAACATAGTCAACGTAGCAACTGCAATTACTTTAATTATCTTTAAAGTGGAGTTCATTTAATTGTGAATGGAATGCACCTATAATGTTCCTGGAGAGACCTTGTTATGTCATCGCTCGAGTTTGGGAGAAACCTTGTTATATGGGCTCATAAATTTCTACCCCTGACGTTCCATCCAAAGTGGCGGTTTCATGTGATTCTACTATGTGTTTATGTTAGAATTGACCATATGAACATGACCAACCCGAAAAGAGGTCAAGTTTGTATAAGAGTTGGGTTGGTGACCTCAAAGTGGTATCAAAGTTGGGAAAAGAGAGATGAAAAACAAACAAGAATATGGTCTAAGGAGGACAACGGAAAAATGTTGGTTGAGTTCCATATCAGGCAGCACTCGGCATACATTGATGGCATAGTCTTTGCCGACAATCGAATGCCGTTGATATGGTACTTGGCAACCTCAACAATGTTGTCATATTTTCTATCATGGAAAGGGACGGGTTCCCATGGTTCATATGCCACTGTGTTTCCTGATTCTTTTATTTTAGTGCTTCGACCCAAAGCGATAGCTTGACATGTTTTTCGTGGATAAGATGGAAGCGCTCCAGCTCACTGAAGAATGGGACGGCAGTGGTTCACCGGCAAGCTCATCCTAATCTTAGACATAGTATATTGGAATCCTAAAGCACCACCAAGAACGCTATCGTGTGTGTGCCTGGGGTGTGGTAAGGCACCATCCTATTGTGCCAACAACCAACTCCGACGTGTCAGCTTAGCTATCCTCATGTGGCATGCTCTTTGCTGAGCGTCGTTATTTTTGTATGAGTGTCATGCACTGACACTTGGCATACGTTACACATTTACCAAATGATGTGCAGGTTTTTCGGACTATCTGTTGCGGAGTGCCTGCATTCCGCAACCTCCAAGGCCCTCGGCACGTGGACGTTTTCGGTAATGACCAAATGGACACGGCTGAACAATTACAAACGATAAAGAGTATACAACATAAAATCATTTTCAGAATTGTAATTACTAGGCCGTAAGTATCAGATACAGAGGCCTAGGGTAGTGAAAAATTCATTTTCTATAAGAAAAAACAGTTTTTAATTAGAAATAGTCATATGTAGGAACATAACTGATTTGTGCATGCCTCCTTTCAAGATCTGACCAACTTAGTACGATTACTTGCGCTTAGGTTTGAAGACGCTTGGGTAGCTATTAAACTGTACCAGCAGCCAGGTAACTATGTACCTGATACAGAAGCGCTTAGAGTGATGTGGTACTACAACCTAGCAGCTACTTTATCTTTTGCTGGGCGCGAATTCATGCAATATTAATTAAGTTCGAAGTATTTGATCATGTTCTTTTTGCCAAGTAAGTTCGATCATGGTTAATGATTGAGTTCTCGAACACTATTAATTTGTGCAAGACTATATTATATATAGTAGGCGCGCATAAAATTATGGAATATCTTTTTCTCCCCCACTTATCATTAAGTCCAAGCTGTGGAGAATAAAGAAAAAACAGATAGGACCGACTGATTTACCTGAAGTAAAGAAGATTCTAAAAGTATCCAGTTAGTTGTTTCTCTTCAATTAGACTAGCCACAATGGGAGTATATAAGTAGTATCATGCATGCCATGTTGGCAAAAATCTGATGTGGCGCACCAATTAATGAGGTGAGAGATGGGTGTGCTATCATAATATGATACCGTATCATAGCACGTAAAACTAGAAAATTTAATAGCAAATACATCTTGTACACAAATTTGCATTGAGATTCTACAAAATACTAAATATGATGATACTATTATACTATCTTATGATACTATGCATTGTGGAGATAGTATCATAAACTAGTATCATGTGCATGATAGTAGTGTATGATACTTCTCATTGTGACTAGTCTTATAACTCTCTGGCGCTCCCTAGTCTGATTTTCTTGCACTGGAACATAGGTAGACACCGTATCATAGCAATTAAAACTAGAAAAATTAATAGCAGATACATCATGTATATATACAAATTTGCATTGAGATTATAAAAAATATTAAACATGATATATTATGATACTACTTTATGATGATGGGTGGTATCATAAACTAGTATCATATGCATGATCTATGCTACTTCCTATTATGACTAGTCTTAGAAGTATTTGACATTTTCCTCCGTTCGGATAAATTATTAGACTATATACTCGCCGTGGGAGTAAGTAATAACATCATGCGCCACAAAATATTTTGGTGACATGACTTGACAATAGATGAAGAAAGAGAGTGAGGTGATAACTAGCTATCATAACATCACGCTAAGATGAATCTACAACATAATAAATAATACAACGGAAACCTCATATAAGTTACTACTACCTTCATTTGGATAAGGCGTACATGTATTTTAAACGAACTTTGACCGAAAAAATTGAGCAACGAAATCTTCATTATATTATATGTAATCAGCGTTCGATTCATATTGAAAAACATTTTCTAATGATGCTAATTTTATATTAATAATATTTATATTTTTAAAACATTTCTTAGTCAAAGTAAAAAAACATGCAAAATGAAGACGTCTTATTCATTGGAATGGAGGAAGTACTCACTATGAAGATAGTAACATGAACTAGTAACATATATAGGTTACTAGTCTAAGATGCTTCCCACTATAACTAGTCTTAGAGCATCTCTAGCATATCCCTATCCAACCCCCATCCGCATAATAACCGTCGATTTCCGATTCGGAGGCGAAAAAAGGAACTGTTCAGGTCCAGCATCGGACCCCCATTTTCACAAAGAAATCCAGGCCGCCCCGATTCGTGTCGCGCAAACTCCAAATACCCAGTTCCGTGAGGCCTTTCGAGAGCGAACCCCAACCCGATTTTCACGTTGGCGCGAAGGAAACTTCAGCCCGTACAACCTCCAGAGAATACCATAATTCGCCAGAGTCACCGGAGTCGGGCTAAAATTCGCCGAAATTCGGAGTGGATGACCTGCGTGGGCGGCGGACGACCGAGGGGCGTGGGTGGGCGAGCAGCCGGCGGGCAGAGGCGGCCGAGCAGCCAGCGGGCACGGGCTGTCATCGCATGGCCTGGGCAGCCGTGGCCGAGGGCGGGCGGTGCCATGGCCGGGCGGGGGCTGGCGTGGCCGGCGCGGGGTGGGGGATGGGGGTGGTCGGAGCGGGCGCGGACGGCCGTGGCCGGGGGCAGGCAGGGCCGGGGGCGGGGTCTTGGCCGGGCGGGGGCTGGCGTGGCATGCGCGGGGCGGCCGTGCACGCGCGTGGCCGGGCGGGAGGAAGAAGAAGGCAAAAAAAAAACTAACTGGGAGCCAATATAAAGGAATATGCTTTTATTGGGGATTCTTTTTGCGGTGTCTAGACTGCGAGTCATTTTTTAGCCTTGAAAACACGTTTGGGGTGCCCTCCATAAGCGATTTTGGGGTTTAGGGTTTGGGGTGTCTGCTAGAGATGCTCTTATATCCATGAGTGAAAACGATGAGGAAGAGAGGGGGCAACTTGTTGATTGTGGTGAAATACAATCTTGTAAATGTAAAATGTTATCGACAACTGTTGAATGCACAATGTTAAGGTCTATATAGTCGGTGAACTCAGCATCACAACTTGATTATCCATTTAGTACTACCATCCCATGCTCGTATCAATGGCGCACCTACCTGACCGAAATTAAGCCTGATTGCTAGGTCCGCAGCACAGGTTTTTTTTGGCTCTTCTTCTTGCTGCCGTGCGGGAGCTAGGTGGTCACTTGATTACCTGGAGATGATGCGTAAATACTCATGGCCCCATATGCATCCTCTCTAGAGATACGCATGCATGGACCATCTACAGAGACAATCAGACAAAGCACTGGAGGAACTGTAGCACAAAAATAGGACAGAGAACATGCATTGGTTCTTGTTTGTGAACTGTGGTACCAGTGTATTTCTAGGTAAATCCGGCGATTATCCCCGTTAAATCTCAAAATCTCACCAAATCTGAAATGCCCAAGAGCATGTTGGATTCTAGTCTATTGGGTTAGCAGGGACGGGCTGGCAAAATCGGGGGCCCTGTGCCAAATTTAAAAATGGGGCCCTTTCCCACTAATCTCTTTAAACTAATGAAAAATACATCGTTTAATTTATACTTTCACATTATTACTCAAATCCTATTTTTGAAACACTACATACACGAATATGTTGATTTTTTTGAACTTTGAGGACCAATGGCATACCTAGTAATAATGATTTATGAGGACATAAAAGTTATAGATCAAAAATTGTAAGGTGGTAGCGAAAGTTTACTCTTAAAAATAGTTCACAAAATATCCAAAATTTAGAACACAAATAGTACAACTGCCAAGAGGATGAAAAACAAAAATGTTATTTAAATGGACTCCTAACGCTTGAAACATTCCTGGCTGAGAAGAACGTGAATTTTTGTGACATTAAGCAGACATTTTATTTTTAGCCTAAGATTGAGCCGAGCTGGATCAGTACGTGCGGTTCAGACCTTATTTATGGGCCTTTTCAGTTTTGCGGTTAAGCCCAAGCTGGCCATCTTCTCCTTTACCCTTCCGCAGGCGGAGCTCGAGCATATAAAGCTTCATATGCCCACACGTTCATGGCGCTGCTGGAGGCTAGGCGAGGACTAAGAACGGGTACCTGCTCGGCCGTGGGAGACCCGCCGCGCCCACCGCTGCTCGTCCCTGCTTCACCACTGCTGATGGCTGCCCGCTGACAAGAGTCAAATCAAAAAATTTGGGGCCCCCAAAAATTTGGGGCCCTGTGCGGCCGCTCCAGCTGCACTCCCGTCCGCCCGGCCCTGTGGGTTAGACTATTAGAGTAATAGCCACTTTCACCCAATCCCTGTGAAATTATCCCACGAGCTAATCTCTACAAAAACCTCTAGTAGCAAACAAGGCTACACACAGTGATGTTCGTCTCTGTCTACCAATCTCTCCCACAGGGCATGGACTCTCAGACTCCTGCTGATCGAGCTGTAATATGTTGGACCTCTGCCAATAATTCACATCCACCGATCGATCGGCCGATAGACTACGTCCTTTGCATGCTCGCATGAATGCCGCTAGTTCGTTAGGTGGATTTGGCGGCATTCATGCATGATCCATGCATGCAGCAGGTACGAGCCTACCTTGCTGCCATGAATATGAGTAGTGCCACCAATACGGACCGGATGATTACTTGATTGCGAGACATGGTATCCAAGACAATCATATGGAAAGAGGCTACTATCCAGAAATATATGCGTGCATACGGTCCCCTCAAATTTAGCTGCATCCGCTTCAATGTTGATATGTATCCGTCGGTTTGTCCTTAAATTCACCGGCCCATACGATAAGCATGCAGTAGCCAGTAGGTAACACATGCGTGTTCTTGACCGATCAGATTGACTACTGACTTAGATTTATGCTGTGTGGAAGAATACATGTTTGAGGCAGCCCAACCTTTTAGATTTTTTTAAAAATCATAAAGTACACTTAAAAGTTAAAGAATGGGAAAATATTTCCACATATAGATGTATTTACATGAGTATAAATGTTAAAGAAGTACATTAACATGTGTGCACCATGAAAAACCCCTATTTGTAATAGAAAATAGCACTATATATTTGCTATTTTCATATTTGTTTTCTAGAAAATGTAAGCTTCCTTACATATAGCATGAAAGAAATCAGAGCCTGCAACCATAGGTTCCTGCACAAGAGGAACCTTGCGTTGGTAGTCTTTGAGACTCTAATTGTTAAGCCACCTCCGATTTTGTTGCCTTCCAACTAGTCTAAATGATGTCGTCAACTCGCCGCCCTCGTGGTTTAGAATGACAACGTTCGGGAGTGACGCCTTCCAAAGTACATGAGACAATGCCCTAGCCGCCTAGGTCATCCAACCATCATCATTGGTGGCAGGGCACCATGGTAGAAGAACGACAAGAGCTCATCCATAGTCGTCCACATGGATGCGACATCCTCTCATGGAGATATATGTGTTTAGTTGTCATCCTCGTGGTCGAACAACCACAACAATGGGAGATAGTTGAGAGCTATCGCCATCGCTTTTCCACGGTGAGGTCTTTAGCCGCTGCATCCGGGACAGAGCTAGGCCCATAGAGACCTAAGCTTTGCCGCTGGACCAGAGACTAAAAGCCCAAGGAACTCTCACATATGATGCTCCAGAATAGTGATAAATATAGGGTCCTCATCTCAATATATTTAGTTTAGCCCTGGTCCTAGTCGTCGACTAGATCCACTCATATGTGACATCGTTCGATAAAAGTGGAGGGGCTTGGAGGAGGCAGACTTCCAAATTTCTATAAGTTTGTGTTTTCCCTAAAAAAAATCTTTATTGCATACATGCTTCCAAATTATAACAAACTCGTATGAGTTTGTTGTGAAACAACATGCGAGATGTTGTTATGTTCTTTTTGGCATTTGCTACAAGTTACGTTTTTCTCGGATTTTTTGATGTCGCATACGTGCTTCCTGGATGTAACACTCTTAGGATTTTTTTTACAAAATCAAATGCGAGATGTTGCAAGGTTTTGTAGGGTTTTGTTAGCTATAAGTTTGTGTTTTCCTTGGAAAATTGACGATGTTTATGTTTGCTGCAAACAATCTCATTTTATATTTGCTAGTTTTTTTGTTGCAAATCAATCAACAAAAAATGATGCTTAGCCACATTTTATTAGCTACAAACACAAGCATTTTTGTTGTAATAGTTCATGATGTTTTGTTGAAATTTTTGGTACCTTTTGTTGCGTATCAATCTGCGGAAAATGGTATGATTTGTATTTGTGGCATTACTTTTTTTGAATTTGTATGCTACAATTTGTTGCAATAGTATTATTTATACATGTGGGTTAGATATTTTGTTGCAATACTCTCTTCCCTATGAGGTAAATCACTACGGTAACATATTTGGTGTAAATATCGTGAAGGTTGTTAGGACCATAGCAATATACTGTTTTGTTTTAAGTGGAAAAGCTCGGGACTGTGGACCGATTTCCTAAAAACTAAGGGAGGAAATGCAAATTGGGATTATTCTGAACATTCGATGCCAAGTTGACGGCTGGGAGGACACGCCAATATTTTGTCTGTCCAATCAGGCGACCGATGCCTAGAGTCGTCCATTTCGAACGGCATTTTCGGGTGAGAGGCGTGGATGGACCGCAGGATCACCAACTCTGGTTGATAAGGGACTTTTCTGAGAGAGAAGGTTGATAAGGGACTATTATACAGTGAATTACAACACTAGGAATTGAACCCATTGATGTGGAGAAATGTATGAGAGGTACAGTTTCACCTTTCGATCTACATATGGCTCCTTCGTGCTCCTTTGATCTAAGCTGTTTTTAGCAGCTAGGCAGCTAGTATGTCGATTTCCGCAGTGCAGTGGCTCGGAGCAACCGCAGAGTTTTGTGTCGCTGATTAAGAATTAACTTCTCTTCTGTACGTACTGACGTACTGTCGGTCGATTCCTCCCAGCAAGAAGCAACAAACAACAGCAGGGTCTGGATCTTTTATGAATACGCATGCTCAAGTGCAGGCTCGAGGGGCATATATCGAGGAGAGGAAAAAGGATAAGACCATGATGCGCTTAATCCAAAACATTAATTTGTACCTTCAACCGCCGCCGGCCGGCTAAACTTATAAATATTTGCTAGCTGCAGCTTTGGTCGACCCAGACTTGTTTCAGTGGAGAGTGATTTGGAATTTTAGGAATAGTTTAGTTTTCAATAGACTAACTTGGTTGGATTTGAAGCAGGTGTGGAGAGTGATTCTTTCCTATCTGAGAAATTGGAAAGTTCCTTTCAAGGAGCAGTCGTGGAGGGAAGTGGATTCCTTCATGGAGCTCATATCGAGCAAGATCAAAGCACCGCTGGAACTGGCGCCGAGCTAAAATGTACCAACTTCGAGTGGATCTCCTCCTGGGCTCCTGCCTCCAAGCTTGCTCATGGAGGGAGGGCCTCGTTGGCATACCTGAAGGAGCATCCAGAGGAAGATGCTTCAGTACATGTTGTGCTGTAGAAATGCCTCAGTTCGCAGTCTGCGTGTGTAATAGACTTTAGACTCCTTTTGGCACTTGCTCTTCGTGCTGATGAGCCGTAGAGGTGGTGGTGTTTTTGGGTCCTAGCTGTTTGAAACTTTAGTTTTGTGGCTTGCTTTTGCTAGCGTTGGGCTGCAGCGGGTTCAATTTGCCCTGGTGGGTTGGGTTGTTTAAATAGTAGGTTTTAATTTTCTCAATTTGAGGTTGTTTTGGGTGAGTTTGTTTCGAACACTGGTTTCGTTTATTCATATAAATGGAACCGGGGAGTATGTCTCCCTGAGAATCTAAAAAAGACTTGTTTCAGTGCCGGGCCCGGCCGCTGGGCCACTGTTAATATTGTCTCCCAATACCTCATTCATTTTGATGTGCATGCGAGCATGCTAGAGGTACAAAGAGCCTGGGTTTAGATCGGTACTTAAATTATATTCCCTCTGTTTCATATTATTTATCACCGATTTAGTACAAAGTTTATACTAAATCAACGTGGACTAATATGATGCGGAGACAGTAGAGATTTTCTTTTTCGTTCCATAAAGAGTAGAGATTTTCTTTGGTCGCCCCAGAGACCATCCCTAGAGAGAGTAGATATTTTGTTTGGTCAGACCATCCCTAGTCACATTTTTCGATAAATGATGCTTTATTACTTTTGAGAAGCAATTACACATAGTACATAGTCACATGGAAACGGGCAGCGCATATACATAGTACTACCTCCCGCTACGAAACCTAAAACATTTTATATTTTGGACTTCCTTTGGACAACAGGTAACACCTACGAGCTGCTACATCCAAGAAGTGTTAGAGCATCCCCAACCGTTGGGGCTCCCCAGACCGAAATCCGGCGCTATTTAGCGCCGGATTGGACGAAACTTTGGCCCGGGGAGCGCCGAAGTTCCAGCCGTCTCCCCGGTAGACACCCGGGGTTCGCCTTTTTTAGAGAAAAACATCTCTGGATGACAAATTTCACGCATAATTTGGCGAATTTGGCCATTTTTGCCAACATTTGGCTTATTTTTACAAACAAACGTTATAGTTTAACAAAATTAGACAAGTTTTCAAACAAATCGAATGAAAACTAGTTGGTGTTGCCTCGAAGCGTCCATAAGTGCTCCACCAGATCATCCTGCAACTGTTGATGCATTGTGGAGTCTCGAATCTCCTGACGCATAGTGATGAACGCAGCCCACGATGCTGGCACCTGGTGGTAAGGCTATGCAAGAGGACCCTCTCTGTCATATGGTGCAGCTTGTTCGCTCAGAGGGACCGGATGCTTCTGCTCATCCTCGATAATCATGTTGTGTAAGCACACACAACAGTTCATCACCTCCCACACCTGATCTTTCGACCAAGTCAAAGCGGGGAACCGGACTACAGCAAATCTCTGCTGGAGGACACCAAATGCACGTTCTACATCCTTTCGGCAAGCTTCTTGTTCCTTGGTAAACTGCTGCTCCTTCGGAAGGCCGGGGCTTGAGATAGTCTTCACAAATGTTGCCCACTTTGGATAGATACCGTCTGCAAGATAGTATCCCTTGTTGTACTGTCGGGCATTGATCACAAAGTTAACCGGGGGAGCATGACCCTCAACAAGCTTGGAGAAGACAGGCGAGCACTGCAAAACGTTGATGTCGTTGTTGGATCCCGGTATACCAAAGAAGGAGTGCCAAATCCAGAGATCATGGGTAGCCACTGCCTCAAGTATCACAATGCAGCCTTTTTTGTGACCCTTGTACATTCGCTGCCAGGCAAACGGACAGTTCTTCCATTTCCAATGCATGCAGTCAATGCTTCCAACCATCCCTGGAAATCCTCGAGCTTCATTGACAGCGACGATCTTAGCAATGTCTTCGACAGTCGGTGATCTCAAGTAGAAGTCCCCGAACACTGCTATCACCACCCTGCGCAGAACCGGTAGAAACAATCAAGGGCGATGGACTCCGCCATCCGAAGATAGTCATCTGCAGAATCACCAGGAGCTCCATATGCCAGCATCTGCATAGCCACCGTGCACTTTTGGAGGGCGGAAAACCCTGCCATGCCGGTGCAATCCAACTTGCATCTGAAATAGGAGTCGCAGTCTCGAAGGCATACATAATTTTCAGGAAGAGCTTCCGGCTCATCCTGAAACGACGCCTAAAAACACCCTCACCGTGCAATGGATCGTCGGCGGAGTAGTCGGCGTAGAGCATGCAGTACCCCTCCATTCGCTGCCTCGGCTTGCACTTCTGGCGACCTGGTGCCGACCCACCACGGCGACCAATGACAGACTCGGCGTACAAGCCGGACAGGCAAGCAAGGATGAGCAGGTGCTCCTCATCTTGGGCGGCGGCAGCCGTTTCTTCTTCAAGAAGCTCGGCGAACATCTGCTCCTCCTCCTCCTCCTCGTCGGAGTCCATGTCCGGTCAGGCAGTTGGATGAACACCTGTCGGGCGTGTCGACGAAGAGCGACGCAAGGGAGCTGCCCGGCGGCTGAAAATAGGCAGAGGGTGGAGGAACGGCGGAATATAGGCTGTTGGGTGGAGGAACGATGGAGTTTGGGCAACCCGCCGACGGATTTCCGAGGGGTGGTACCGGCGGCGAGAGAGCAAAGGGAGGGGGGAGGGATTTGCGTCGACAAAGTGGTGGGGTTCGTCTGTTCTCTCGCCGACAGAGCGGGCCCGTCCCCGCTTTTCTCTCGTCCGGAGTCCCCGAGCGCTCCTCGGGGGGCCGGGATGGCCTGGGCTCTCCGGACGGATGAAAGGCCTAATCCGGACGAAAACGAGGGTCCGGGGGCGCGACTGGACCGTTTTCGTCCATCCGGATGAAAAAAATGCGTCCTGGGGGCCTCGTCGGGGAGACGGCTGGAGATGCTCTTAGTGACACATGCATATATTATTGGATGCATAGTCTAATCCACGACATCAACCAACACTCTTCGTGCATGCTTACGTACCAACGCTTCGCATTTCTTGCATGCTTAGAAGATTAAAAAATTAAAATATTCATGTGGTTTTTGAAACAAAAAAATTTAATTAGAAAGGAAAACTTTGCTAAAAGAAGTTGGAAGGCTGTAAGAAATGTTACTTCTGTGACTCGGAGGAGACTATGGAGTAGTATATGTTTATCTCTTGCCTGTTTGCTCGTATTGTATGTCGTATTGTGTATGTGACATACAATATACCTCCACCAATCAGTATCACGAATGTTTTTGGAAACTGGCTGGGTGCAACTGATAAGAAAATTAAGGCTAGCATCATCTTTGCTGGCCTCTCCATTCGCTCTCGTCGAGTAGGGGACTTGCGGCTGTCGGTGAAAACCGTGCCACGATTGGCGGACGATGGCGGCGTTAAGCGTCGTTTCCTTCTTGAAGGCATCTTCGTCGCAGTCCGCGGGTACTCACTCGTGCTGCTCCGGGGGAAACCTTAGATCCAGCCAGGATCGGACGATGACGGCGCACCCTGCGTCATGCTACCTCTTGGGGCATCGTTTTTGGAGTAGCGGCTAGATGGAGGTGGTTTTTGGTGGAGTGGTGTTTATCCACGCACTAGTAGGAAAAGCCTCATCTGTGGCGCACCAAAAAGGACATTCAGTGGCGCATGGGTGGTGCGCCACAGAATTCTCGCCACAAAAATAAGAATTTTTTGTGGCGCACCTGCCCATGCGCCACAGAAAGTCTTATTTCTGTGGCGCACCAGGCACCATGCGCCACAGAAACAGAAGTCTTATTTCTGTGGCGCACCACCGCCGGTGCTCCACATTTTTTTTTGAATTTCAAAAAAAATGGCGGTTTTTTTTGAATTCCGAAAGGTCGCCGGAGTTGGTTGGTTGGGTCGGTTGGTTGCGTGGGACTGGGTAGTGGGTGGGTGGAGGATGAGGCCGGCCGGAGGAGGTGGTGGTTGTGGTGGTGGAGGTGGTGGTGGTGGAGGTGGTGGTGGTTGTAGAGGAGGAGGTGGTGGTGGTCGCCAGAGGAGGTCGCCGGAGGAGGTCGCCGGAGGAGGTGGTGGTGGTGGTCGCCGAAGGAGGTCGCCGGGTGGAGGAGAGGAGGGAGGAGAAGTGGGGAAGTGGAGGAGAGGAGGAGAGGAGGAGAAGAGGAGAATTGGAGAAGTGGAGAAGTGGGCGCCAGAAAATTCAAATTGCGGACCTTAATTCTGTGGCGCATGGGCACTTGCTGCGCCACAGATTTTTTTTTGAATTTTCTATTTTGCAGCAAAAAATCTTTATTTTGCTGTACCTTTTTACTCTTTTCGAATTTGGTGATTCTAAAAATCTTTATTTTGCCGTAACTTTTTACTCTTTTCGAATTTTCTCCCGGTCATTTTGATATATTGTGCATTTTTTTTGAGTTCGTATGCAACCAGAAATCTAGTTTGATGATTTTGCAACGCAATTTTGCAAAAAAAATCAAAATTCATGTTTGTTAATTTTCAGTGGTGCTAGATGACATAATACGTGGGCATCTCGAAGGAATTTTTTTTTTGGAATTTCTATCTATTTCTTTTATATTTTACAGAGGTCAAAAAGGCGATCAGGGGGGTGGAGTTGCATGGGGAGCAAAAAAGTCTTTTGTCGCGCATGGAGCTCATGTGCGCCACAAAAATGTGTAGTTTCTATAGCGCACCATCCCACGTGCATCACATAATGCATTAATTATGCGGCGCACTAGTCCTGGTGCCCCACAAAATGTCTTATTTCTGTGGCGCACTGGTTCTGGTGCGCTGCAGAATTTTTTTCTGTGGCGCATATTTAGCTAGTGCGCCACAAAAATAAGATCTCATCTATAAGGCTTTTCCTACTAGTGACGTTGTCGTCGATGTTTCTCAGCGGCGTGGAGCTGCGGGGTATTGAAGACAGGCGAGGACTGTTGGACACGTACAGGATGGTGGAGCTGTTTGGTGTTATGGTGACATCTACGGCGGGCTTGGCATGGTCAATGCGTTGATCTCGCTTGGAGATGTGTTCGAGATAGATGACGGTTGCGAACTCTGTGAAGTGTGCAATGGCGCACCCTCAGGGTTTTGCTTTTTCGATGATGTGTGTTGGTGTACCGTCAGGGAATATGACCTTGTTCATGGTCCCCTTTATCGTAGGTATAGCGAGTTGTCGCTAGGAAGGAGGCTTCGCGTTGATCTTTGTATTCCCCTTGTAAGGCATTGCGAACAATTTAATAAAGAAGAAAGGTGTGTGCATCCTTTGGATGCATAGGCTGAGGCTATGCTCCTTGATCGAAAAATCGGATCAGCAGGAGTCTATACTACTAGATGAAACTAGCTGGTGGTTTCTCATGATATCTATCGCCAGGCTGGCTGGCGGCACACTAGTAGACTCCAAAATAGCTAGTTAATCTTAGTCTTTGCTATATGATGTTTCTTTTCCGTTGGTTAATATATGTATCGACCATCCGTGATTGTGTGATTGTTAAGTCGTAAACATACTGATATTCGAATCTCGCAATAAAAAAATCGTGTGCATCACTTGATGCAGAGGCACGGGTGCTAATCCCACATTTCGAAAAATGGAGATTAATTGGATACGTACATTTTAACATGATCAGTTTTAGTGCAGCTACTCTACTAAAAAAAATCTTAGAGAAGCTAGTAGGATTAGTGTGTAAGCATCGATACATCATACATGGATGATCAAGTTTGGACTTGAGAGTTAACGTGTGTACCATTCGAGACTAACACAAAGCTAGCTAGCTCGTACACGTGTAACTGTCTAAAATTAACCTAGATCAGTCTTAAAAGGCAAAAGGGATCACCGATTGATCGATGTAGCTAGATCCGGAGTGAGAACCCCAGACCAAGAGATCGAGAGCGAGAAAAGGAGAGCGCCTAGCTAGCTAGCAGTGTGCATATGCACTTCCTTTTGTGAAAAAAAGGCCAGCCGGTCGGCCGGCGGTCCGAACTCTATGCATATGCATGCAGCTAGCTAGGTACCTTCTCCTTTTCTCCATTGATCATATGGTGCTTGGAATGGAAGCAAGCTGGAACGAAAGAAAAAGAAGATCACAAGTACGACCAGTACTATAAGATGTTGAATGGATTCAGATTTCAGAGCCTGCCTCGATGACCTCCACTTACTAGTAGAAAACCTCTCATCCATCTAAGACTTTAATACCGGTTCCCTTACGAACCGGTATTAAAGGTGGCATTTGTACCGGTTCGGACGCTCAGACGGGCGAGCAGCATTCGTACCGGTTCGTTACATGAGCTTTCATACCGGTTCGTGTTAGGAACCGGTACGAAAGGTCTTCGGCCAGAATAGCAGGTGAGGGTGGGGCCGAGGTTGGACCTTTGGTACCGGTTTATGTTAGCAACCGGTACTAAAGGGTGCCTCATATGCTCACTGCCCCTCCCCGCCCCCGATCCATTCTCATTTTTTCATCTCTCTCACATTTCTAAAACTTTTGCACCTCTCACACTCCAACAAATTTTCATTTTTTCTCCACCATTTTAACAAGATTAACGACCTCCATCTATCCAAGGGTTAGCAATATCATCCTTTCTTCCGGCGTTCCTAATTTAGCTCATTTCTTTGGTAGTTTAACTCGTACTATTTTTCTAGTGCTAGCAAGGTGTTTGATGAAATGCCTAAGTTAGGGATTTTACTTTTTTATAATCAATTTGAGCTGAAATTATGGTATATTTTGTAGGTTTTAATTAGTATCATCCCCGTCCTCACCGCCGTCGATCGCCAGTGTCGTCCCCTAGCCGGCACCGTACAACCTCGGTGAGCCTCTTCTTTTTATAAAAAAACTTAGTTTTATGTGATGAACTTGAATATTAATTAAGTTGGTCACTCATATATCCACGATGTTGTGTATTTAATGATTTTTGATATACATATAAAATGCAGATGAGTCGACAATGGATGTACGGTGACCGGTGCCATCCCGAGTTCATTAATGGCATGCATTATTTTCTCAACGTGGCTGAGGCAAACAGCGGTCGAATGGTTTCATGTATTTTCCATGTAGTTCCCGTAAGAATATGAAGGATTACTCTACCTCGAAGACCCTTCACGTCCACCTGCTGGAGAACGGTTTCATGCCCAGCCTATAATTGTTGGACCAAGCACGGAGAAAGAGGGGTTATATTGGAAGACAACGAAGAAGAAGAGGATAGTGACAACTATCCCTTATTCACCGAAGACGGTGATAGTAGAATGGGGGAAGACGAAGTCGAAGAAGAGCCCATTTTCGATGAGCCGATTTTTGATGACCCGGATGACGATTTGGGTCGGGCCATTCTTGATGCGAAGATGAACTGCGGAAATGAAAAGGAGAGGTTGAAGTTAGAGAAAATGTTAGAGGATCACAACAAATTGTTGTACCCAAATTGCGAAAATGGTCAGAAAACGCTGGGTACCACGCTGGAATTGCTGCAGTGGAAGGCAGAAAATGGTACTTCTGACAAGGGATTTGAAAAGTTGCTGAAAATAATAAAGAAGATGCTTCCAGGGGAGAACGTGTTGCCCTCTAGCACGTACGAAGCAAAGAAGGTTGTCTCGCCCTCTAGGATTAGAGGTGCAGAAGATACATGCATGCATCAATGATCGCATCCTCTACCGCGGGGAGTACGAGAATTTGAATGCATGCCCGTATGTAGTGCATTGAGGTATAAGATCGAAGCGAGATGACCCTGGCGATGTTGAGGGTGAGTCCACCCCCGAGAAGAGGGTTCCTGCGAAGGTGATGTGGTATGCTCCTATAATACCACGGTTGAAACGTTTGTTCCAGTAACAAAGAGCATGCCAAGTTGTTGCGATGGCACAAAGAGGACCGTAAGAAAGATGTGATGCCGAGACACCCCGCTGACGGGTCGCAGTGGAGAAAAATCGACAGAGAGTTCAAGTCATTTTCAGATGACGCAAGGAACTTAAGATTTGGTCTAAGTACAGATGGCTTTAATCCTTTCGTGGGAGCAGAGCTCCAGCATAGCACCGGCCGTTGACTCTATGTATCTATAACCTTCCTCCTTGGTTGTGCATGAAGCGGAAGTTCATTATGATGCCGTTGCTCATCCAGTGGCCCGAAGCAACCCGGCAACGACATTGATGTGTACCCGAGGCCATTGGTTGAAGAACTTTTAGAGTTGTGGCGTGACGAAGGTGTACCTGTGTGGGATGAGCACGAACAAAAGGAATTTAACCTACGAGCGTTGTTATTTGTAACCATCAATGATTGGCCTGCTCTTGGTAACATTTCAGTGGCAGTCAAACAAGGGATACAATGCATGCACACACCGTTTAGGTGAGACTCGACAGTAATTATTTGGGAAACAAGAATCTGTACTCGGGGCATCGTCGATTTCTTCCAAAACAACATCACGTAAGAAAGAGAGGAAAGCATTTCGGAGGTGAGGCAGATAACCGAACGAAGCCTACCCGCCCTACTGGGGAAGTTATATATGATATGGTAAAGGATTTAAAAGTGATCTTTGGAAAGGGTCCCAGCGGACAATCTGTTCCGCATGATGTTGACGGACATGTACCCATGTGAAAGAAGAAGTCGATATTTTGGGAGCTACCCTACTGGAAATTCTTAGAGGTTCACTCTGCAATCGACGTGATGCACGTGACGAAAAATCTTTGCGTGAACCTCGCTAAACTTCTTGGGCGTGTATGGGAAGACAAAAGATACACCGGATGCACGGCAGACCAAGCAAAGTATCCACGAAGGAAACAACCCGAATCCGCAGAAGTATCAAGGTCCCGCCGCCTACGCTCTTACCAAAGAGGAGAAGGAGATCTTTTTTGAAGTCCCGAGTAGCATCAAGGTCCCGTCTCGGCTTCTCGTCGAATATAAAGGGAATAATAAACATGTCGGAGAAAAAGTTTCAAAACCTAAAGTCTCATGACTCGCCACGTGATTATGACACAATTACTTCCGGTTGCATTGAGGGGCTTCTGCCGGAAAATGTTCGAGTACCCATTGTGAAGCTATGTGCGTTCCTCAATGCAATTTCTCGAAGGTGATCAATCCACTTACTCTACAAAATTTACGTAAGGATGTGGTCCAATGTCTAGTCGCTTCGAGTTGGTGTTCCCACCATCCTTCTTCAATATTATGACACATCTCCTAGTTCACCCGGTCGAAGAGATTGGCGTTCTCGGTCCCGTATTTCTACACAACATGTTCCCCTTTGAGAGATTCATGGGAGTCTTAAAGAAGTACGTTTATAACCGTGCTAGGCCAGAAGGAAGCATCTCCAAGGGCTATGGAACGAGAGGAGGTCATTGAGTTTTGTGTTGACTTTATTCCCGACCTTAAGCCGATCGGTGTTCCCGAATCGCGCTATGAGGGGAGACTCGCGTGGAAAAGGCACGCTAGGAAAGAAATCAGCAACGTGTATGGACGGACATTCTTTCACTCAAGCACACTACACAGTTCTACATAATTCCATCTTGGTGGCTCCGTACAAAGAGGAACACAAGGATATCTTACGCTCTAAATACCCGGAGCAACGTGAAGATTGGATTGATGGAGAACACATGAAGACTTTCGGCGGTTGGTTGCAAACACGTCTCATGAATGTCACCGATGACGAGCAGCCTGTACTTGTTGGCCAAGCAACCATCTTCTACTATATCGACTTTTCAAGGGTACGAGGTTAATGGGAACACATTTTACACTTTCGCCCAAGACAAAAAGAGCACCAACCAAAACAGTGGTGTCCGCTTTGATGCAGTAAGATGGCAATGGGAACAAGGTCACATATTATGGGTACATAGAGGAGATATGGGAACTTGACTATGGACCTAATTTCAAGGTCCCTTTGTTCCTGTGAAAATGGTTCAACCCGAAAGACGGGGTACATGTAGACCCGCAAAGACGGAATGACTACAAGTGGATTTCAAGAATCTAGGGTACGACACCGAACCATTCGTCCTAGCCGTGAAGTGGCTCAGGTTTTTTATGTGAAGGATATGTCTAGCAAACCGAAAAAAAGAAAAGAAAGGCAAGAGGACACATCATACGATGAGCCAAAGCGGCACATAGTTCTTTCAGGAAAAAGAAACATCGTGGGAGTAGAGGACAAGACAGACATGTCGAAGATTATAATAAGTTTGACGATATTCCACCCTTCAAGGTAAAAATTGACCCAAGCATCATCTTAAACAATGAAGATTGTCCATGGTTGCGTCAGCAAGAAGAAGAAAGGGAAACAGACGAAGAAAACTCGAAGACTAGCTAGCTACATATAGGGATCATAACTTGTGTATCTCAATATGGAAATCACTTTTGTGTAATGATGTTACTCGTATGTAAGATATTAACAATGGAGATGGTTGGCTTGTTTTACTAGTTAAGTAGCTTTCACGGCTTGCAGGGAAATTGCCTGAGACGGAACTTCCGAATATGCCATATATAGGGCATGTGCACCAAGGGCATATTCGAGAAGTTCCGCCACGGGAGATTTCCCAACCGGTACTAAAGGTTACCCACACGTCCTTATCCCACCGACAGGGCGTCGTGCGCTACATACTTTAGCTCATCGAGCAGGGCGTCATTATCCTGCCGACAGCTTTAGTACCGGTTGCACCCACCAACCGGTACTAGAGGTTACCCACACGTCCTTATCCCACCGACAGGGGCGTCGTGCGCTACATACTTTATCTCATCGAGCAGGGCGTCCTTATCCTCGCCGACAACTTTAGTACCGGTTGCACCCACCAACCGGTACTAGAGGTTACCCACGCGTCCTTATCCCACCGACAGTTTTGTTACATGACAGAAAAACACCTTTAGTACCGGTTGCACCCACCAACCAGTACTATAGGTTTGCCTCTGTCTTCCCGCCTATTTTCTTCCCGCGCTTTCCACCGGTTCCCGCCTCTGTCTTCCCGCCATTTTTTCACTATATATATGTAGGCTTGGCCACCATTTACATATCACATCTAGACTCATATCTGCAAACCTCATCATTCTCTCCCATGGCTTCCATCGTATCTCTAACCCCCCGAGAGGCGGAGGCGCTTTGCGCCTCGAACTACCCCCGCCCGCCGGCTACCGCGTCCCGACCGGGCCGGTTGCTAAGCTGCCGGAGGCGTACCGGTCCCTCCAGTCCCTCTAGGTGTGGCGCGCGAGATGGCCATCACGAACCACTACTACTTCGACCTCACGCCGCAGCAGCGGAGGAATCCCCAGTGGCATCCCGACTACAGCCCGACTTGGGAAAGCTTCTTCATCAATCGGCGTGAGAGGGCGCTTTCCAGGCACGAGGAGGGCGGCCCGCCTCCTTCGAACTTCAACGAGGCCGGCCGTCGGTTGTGGTGGCGCGGCCGGACTCTCCAGGGTGTCATGGCCTACCGTGGCTCCCGCCTGCGCTACCCTCAGTCCCAGCCCACGCGTGCTCACCCGCCGACGTTCGAGTTCAATCGTAATAAAATTTTATTCCCGCCCTTTCTTTCTCGCCTTTTTTCTCCCACGCGCGGCGTCGTGGCGGGAAAGTTTCCCGCGCGGACGACGGGAGTAAAGAAAAGAAATAGAAAACAAAAAATAAAAGTAAGAAATAGAAAAAGAAATAGAAAATAAGAAATAGAAAAGAAAAGGAAAAGAAAAAGAAAAAGAAAAGAAAAAAAGAAACAAGAATAAGAAATAGAAAAAGAAATAGAAAAATGAACATAAAGGAAAAAGAAAAAGAAAAGAAAAAGAAACAAGAATAAGAAATAGAAAAAGAAATAGAAAATAAGAAAAAGAAATAGAAATAGAAAATAAGAAAAAGAAAAGAAAAAAAGAAACAGAAAAGAAAAAGAAAAAGAAAAGAAAAAGAAACAGTAAATAAGAAATAGAAAAAGAAATAGAAAATAAGAAATAGAAAAAGAAATAGAAAATAAGAAATAGAAAAGAAAAAGAAAAAGAAACAGTAAATAAGAAATAGAAAAAGAAATAGAAAACAGCAAAAGAAAAAGAAAAAAGCAAAAGAAAAAGAAAACAAAAGGCCTTTCGTACCGGTTGGTGGTACCAACCGGTACCAAAGGTCTATCCCCCTAGTTAGGACTTAGCGCGGGGCAAATTTTTTCCCCCAATTCCTTCTTCTTCCGCGCGTCAGAGACCTCGCAGAGCTCCCCGTCGCCGACGCCGACTCCGTCATCGCCGTCGCCGTAGCGGCCGCCGTCGCCATCACCGTCGCCGTAGCCGCCGTCGTCGCCCTCACCGAAGCCGCCGCCGTCGTCGCCGCGTCGCCCGCGCCGCTCCACCTCTCCCCGCCGCCGTCGCCCTCGCCGAGGTGAGCACCCCTCCTCTCCTCCCGCCGCCTCGCGTCGCCCTCGCCGCCGCCGCGCGCCTCGCCGGGAGGAGCCCACGCGCGCGTCGACTTCCGCGCCGCGGTCGCCGCCGGCCTTCCCCTCACGCACGCCCGCAGGGTGTTCGAGGAAATACATGTGAGGCCGGCCAAACCGGCCGCCACCGCCGTGTCCGGCGGCGAGCCGAGCGAGCACCCCCATGAACGGCGCGCTGTTGTAGGTAGTCGCCTCGGTCTGCTCGTAGTTGTTCCTCTCGTCCGAGAAGTTGTCGTGCTCGTCGGGCCCGCCGACGATGGCGCCGTCGAGCAGGTTCGGGTTGCTGCCCTTGCGGCCGTACCAGCTCGTCCCCCTCGGGTTGCTGCCCAGGATGTAGTCCACCTGCGACTTGGCGAACGCCATGAGCTCTGAGGGCGCCGCCGACCCGGACGAGCACTGCACATGCGCGGAGGCGAGGCTGTCGGAGTAGGCCGCGAGCGGAACGAGGCGCCGGTGACGAACCGGAGGTTGTTCCACTTCGGTGGTACATCGGCCGCCGGGCGTGCGCCGGACGTCGCCGGAGCCCCCGCTTCCCGAGGCAGGAGCAGGCGAAGAAGTCGGCCTTCTGCCGGCAGCCGCCGCGACGACGGCGGCGTGCGCGCCGGCTTTGCCCTGCAGCAGGATCTTGGCGGCCAGGACCTGCACGCCCGGGTACTTGATGTCCCACCCGAACTCGCTGGTGGACCAGCCCGTGCCGCCCAGCGCGTCGGCGTGGTTGGCTACTATTGTCTCTGGTTATATAACTTGAGTCATGTAATTTGAGATGGGAGGTTGGAGAAAATTCCTAGATGATCAGGAAATCAGTATGATTGATGGTTGTGGTTACAGGTTGAATTTTTTTTAGCAAATATATGATGTGTTTTTGCAAATATATGATGTGCTGTTGCAAATATATGATATTTGTCTCTGGTTATAAGTGCTGGTTATAGTTGCAGGGATATTTGCCAAATTTTTAGCAAAGGTCATGCCGAGTAGTGTTATTAGGGTTGAGAAGAGCGAGAGGGGCGCGCCGCCGAGTAGTGTTAGGGTCGAGAAGAGTGAGAGGGCGCGCCGCCGAGTAGTGTTAGGGTCGAGAAGAGCGAGAGGAGGAGGGGGAATGCCGAGTAGTGTTAGGGTCGAGAAGAGCGAGAGGAGGAGGGGGAACGCCGAGTCCGTGACCGTGGCGCCGCGACATCCATATTCAATTGTTATCCATCTAGCAATCTATTATATGATCATGACATGATGAATGAAATACAATTGCTTTCTTAATTTTGTAGTGACATTGAGGTATGGAGGACGGCACCTTCGTCCGAGATGAGGAGGGGGAAGAAGCGGTGCAGAAATTGATCTATGAGAGTGCCCGTGGTCCGGAACCCGACGATGGAGATGACAACGAGTTCCAAGACTTTCTGAATGATTTCGGCGAGGGACTTGAGTCTGAACAAGTTAGAAAAGACAATGAAGTGTCCATCACAAACTCCGGCGAGGTGTATATCTATGTATCAATTAGTCGATGTTCATCCCTAGATGCATTCATTTATTTGTATTGCACTTATTAACGAATAATTTTTTTCTTTTAGCCTTCTGGATCATCGAGCAAGTCTGTTAGAACAAAACGAGGCCCGATGCGGGTGCTAAAGGGCGATGGCAGGTTAGCCCTCACGGCATTCAAGGCTAATGGTGAACCAGAGCATCCCAAGGAGTTTTGCCGCAAATTTACAAGTCAAGCCGGAGTTATTGTTAGGGACCATGTACCGATCAGCATTCAAGAGTGGCATAAGCCGAAGAACGCGGAGAGTGGTGCTAGTTATGTCAACGAGACGATGAAAAATTTTCTTTGGGACACGCTACTGACAAAGTTCAGCCTACCGGAAGACATGACGGGACGCCAGAAGAAAAAAGTCAAGGAATGGACATTGAAGAAGATGGCCATACAATTCCAGACCTGGAAGAAAAATTTATGGGACAAATATAAGAATGAAGATCCAGTATTCGATGATAATCTAGTGAAGATAAAAGCTCACTGGCCCGCATTTAAGGAGTATAAGCAATCGTCTACTTTTGTGTCCCGATCGAAGAAAAATACCGAAAATGCTTCAAAGAAGAAACTTCCGCATCATTTGGGGTCAGGTGGCTACAAGAGTGCCATTCCGAAGTAGACAGCGTTTGAGAATAAACTGATGAATGATGGAATCACTCCACAGACATGGGACTGGCCCGAACGGTCCAAGTTCGGTTGTTCGCTCATGGGGCAGGGTTGGACCCAAAGACAGGGCTGATCGTTGCGAAGGGAAAATGGAAGGAAAAAATTGAGTCAATTGTACCGAAGCTTGTAGATGCAATTGAAAAGGTCGAAAGGGAGAGTACATTCCCGATCAAGAGAATGACGAGCTGACACTCGCTCTGGGGAACCCTGAACACGTTGGACGGGTACGAGCTCGCCCAGGTCTCACCATGAAGGAAGCGTGGCCGGACAGCGCTGACACTTATAGAAGCCATTCGCGAAAGAAGAAGAAGGACGCCGACATTGTAACGAAATTGTTAACTAGCGTGGAGGCTCTTGAGAGAAATCAGAGGGCACCTGATCAGCCGCTGTTTCTACAGGATCCACATGGCGATGCTGCCCCATCTCAGCGAAGAAGCAGTGTCGGTTCCTCGCATCTTGACGGATGTGGAGGAAGCTACCCGTGGATTATGTCACGGAGAAGACAGATTGCGCGCTACATATGTTATTCAGGACCGCGTCCGTTAAGGTGGCGGTCGGCTATGTGTACCCAAGTGAAGATGGAGCAATGCACCATCATATGCCCATTCCACCTGGCTGTGTTCGTGTCGGGGTGGATGAAGTTGTTCCGGGTTTTGAAACAGTGGAGCTTGATATTCCTAGAGGTGAAGATGAGAGGACACTGGCCGATGTCAAGCACGGTTTCGCCCTATGGCCGAAGAAGTACGTCGTCCTTTTGCAAAGGCCACCGACTCCTACACATGAGCAGCAAATGCCATCGACTCCTCCTGGTGGCAGTCCTGGTGGCAGTCCTCGTGAGCAGCAAAGTCCACACCTACCTGAGAGGGACCCCAGTGTGAGTCCACCACCTCGAGATCCTCCGCGTAAGACCGCGTCCGTTAAGCGGAACGGTATGCCGCCTAGGAAGAAAGCTAGAAAGGAGAAAGCACTGCCGCCCATTGAGAAGTTACCTTGGGAAAAAACTCCCGAGGAAAACCAGGAAGCCGTTCAGGCCGAGGTGAAAATTTTTTTTGCACCGAAAGTGCCAGAGATATAACTTTCGAGAAGACACTAGATCCGGTGAAAGTTGTGCGTACCGTTGAGAATCTATATGACCCTGTACCATCGCCGCTATCTGACTATAGGCGTTCTATTGAAAGGTCGTATGACAAGATGATCGAGGCGACAAAACCCGTTCAATCGGGTATCAGGGAGATAAAAGGGATACACCAAGTCTACCAGCTCGGACAACAACCCGTTCAATCGGTTGCCCCTCTCAAGGTGTTTGACGGGAAGCCCGTTGAAAGTTCTCGACAAGACACAACCGATTATGCCTTCGCTGAACGAGCATATCAATTTGTTCAAAGAAAAGATTTGGTCCAGAATCTCAGGAAGCTACCAACATGTATGCGTAACTTGCATTCGTGGTACCTAGACTATCATGGTGCGAGTTAGTGAAGAGCACTACTTCCAGGAATACTGTGTGAACGTTGACTTCAACGAGCTTTTCCAGTTATACAATCTCCGGGCTCTCGACAAATCTATCATCAGTTCCTATTGTCTGTAAGTGATTTATTTAATTTGAGAAGTCTTTAGCTCAGCTCGTTCATTGTCTGCAGATTATAATCCTTTGTGCGCTATGTTATGCAGATCGAAGATGCTCGAATGCAAAAGGGACGAAATCACGGACATTGGGTTCATTGACCCGGACACAATGCATGTTAAAACCATAGAAGGTCCCGTCTATAACAAGGATACACCGGAGATTTTGCTAAGGTTTTTGAAGCGACAACATGACAAAAGGCTAATAATTTGGCCTTACAACTTCGAGTGAGTCTTACTGTCTTATAACACATTATATTTTGCTCACCGTATGTCAAAATTTTAACTAATGACTTATATATATGACACTACATATTTAAACGTGCGTAGGTTTCACTTTATTCTTCTCGTCATCAATATGCAAATTGGAGAAGTTGAAGTCTTTGACTCACTAAGCAAAAAATCGGAACTATAATTGTCTTGTTATTTAATGCTCAAAAGGTAATTTTAATTCTTATCGGTTTGTTTCGTTAATTTCCTGCTATGAACTAATTGATAACTCTTTTATGCATTTTCTTTTGTCGGGCAGCGTGTGGGAAACTTTCATCAAGGAAGATAAGTCCCATGAATGGCCACCGAAGCTGCGATGGAAGGCGAAAGTAAGTAGTACTACCTAGGTCCACACACCTTTAATTATCATACTTGACTATTGTTTGATTGAATTATATTCTTGTAAAGAAATGCCCGCAACAACCACAAGGGACTGATCTCTCGTGGATTCTACGTTTGCGAGTACATCCACAGAATTGTCAGCGAGAGAATGAATAACGAAAGAAATAAAGAGGTACGAAAACAGTATTCACAAATTTGTTTTCTTATCATAAGTTGTGCTGAGTTTCAGTAATAGTTGTTTCATTGTGGTTTGAATATATATATATATACACACACATAGCTCATGTATTCATTTGTATCTTATTCTTTTATAGTTGTCAAGAAAGCGGAACAAGCTCTCAATCGATGACCGCTTCATAGCAATAGGCGAGGAATTGGCGGGATTCTTCCTTCGGGACGTCATACCACCATTCGCGAGTTCCACTATGAATGAAGATGTACATGTTACATATATAGTTGAATCGAAGAGTACCACTATGCTACATGTAATAGACATATATAGAGTACGCCTCGGAGAGTACCACTATGCATGAAGATCGATCTTCATGCATAGTGCTTCTTAATTTGCGATCTTATGCAATTACATGTGTGTTATATTGTATGCACCAACTTGCTATGCACCATCTTGATCTTCATGTACTACCTAAACCCAAAGGCGTTTCGGTGCATCGACGCGATATGAAACAAACCGCGATATCCCTAAACCCCTCCAAAACCCTAAAACTTCAATTCTCTGCCGCGGCAGAGATTCGGGCAAATTCCTCGCCGCGGGTGGGAACCTTTGGTACCGGTTCGTATTACCAACCGGTACCAAAGCTCCTTGGCCCTGAGCTCTCCTGGTGGCCCACGTGGAGGCCCCTTTTATACCGGTTCGTAAGCAACCGGTACGAAAGGGGGGGGGGGCTTTAGTGCCGGATAATTTATACCGGTTGAGCAACCGGTACGAATGCCCCTCTGGAACCGGTATAGATGAGCGTTTTTCTACCAGTGACTGCCACCACAACTGAAATTAGGGTAACCATCACCAAAGCATTCTACTTTTTCCTATCTATAATTTTGATGGTTTTTCTAACATTTTGGATAAATATCCATCTATCGTTATTTGTCATCACCAACCTATACATACAGGGACCAGCTGAAATCGCAGTGAATGAAATTTGATTAAAATTGCTCACTTTTTAGACGGCCGGTCGGTGCCGTGACACTGTAACAGCATGCATGCAAAGTTAAGTACCTATATATAGTACAGTACTATGTGATAATATCAGATCGAGGAGTGAAAGGGAAGATAGCTAACTAACTGTCTAGCCTATGGTTCTGTTGTGTGCACGTGCATGCGACAAGTAACTTGTCTAAAGCGATCAGTAAAAGCTAGATCGAGGCGGGTGAAATGTGCCTGTAAGGTGGCCGGCCCGATCAAGATTTACCGGATTCTTACGTTGCTAGGATTTCGATCTTTGCTAATCATGCCTTCCCTTTTGTTGGTTGGATTGGTTGAGTGAGGTTGAAGAAGGCTAGAAACACATACCACGTGTTAGTCTTACAAAAGAAAACGACCGCCTGATGCGAGGAGGAAGAAGAGGGGAACGGCAGAAATGGGTTCAATGTAGCAGGGGAGCGGTGCTACCGCGCTAGGTAGTGGAGGGAGTCCACGAGAAAATAGGCTACACACTGGATCCATATGTTATCTTTTCTCCACTGTGTGTTGGTGCTGATGTCTTTGGACTCTAGGTGTAGCCACTTAGATCAGGGTATTTGCATATGTTAGAACAACATGAATAATTACGATCTAGCAATGGCATTTGTGCTGCATAACTCCGCAATGTAAACTCTGCTGCATTTGGTTAAGCCTTGTATTTGAGACTTCTGCTGGAAAACTATTTATAGAACCTAGTAATAAAATGGTTATGTGCATCAATCAATGCATAGACTGAGATTTTCCTCTTTTTGAAAAAATAGTGAGTCCCTTGGGCAACTTAAAGTCAAAGGTGATTGATGAGTTATGAGAAAATTGCACATAACACTAACCTTTTGTAACAAAGTTGCACCGAACACATAATACATATTTTTTTGCGACAAAACCTAACTTTTGGGCTAATTTATTTCAACTGACCCAAATAAATTAGTTAGTGCCATAATAGTGGCTGGCATGTGGGGCCCATCATCGTGACCTGCTATGTGGGGGCCATCATCGTGAATAATCATTTTAATGGTTTTGCTATTTCTTTGGCATGCGATTATTTCAAATATTAATTCTAAATGGAAGGTAAGTGCCATCCAATCCGATCGATCATTCAGATTCTTGTAAGCAAAAATGGATTAGGATCATTGTCAAATGACTAATGTTGACTCTTTATTATTTTTATATAGGGTATAAAAAATGCCGGTTTTCACAAAAATTAGCGTACATACCTAAAATATCAACATGTATGTGTGATTTTTGTGTCCGATTTTTTAAAAATATTTTTTTGAGGAGCAGGAGCATGTGCACCTAGAATCAAAAGTGTATTCCAAATTTTGATCCTTAAATTTATTTATTTGCTATGTACCGTCTTTGCCAAGATCCAAACGAGAACAAGCACCGGATCAAATATATAGACGGGGAGAAAACGGCAAGATCAATCAAACAGGAAGCTGCACATATGCGCGAGCATGCATGCATGCATATGCTGCACCGTGGCCTGAAGCTATATGCACAGTGGGCTATGGTTACTAGCTAGGTCTAGGGTATAGCTAGGTAGGCCGCTTTTCTGAGGTCTGAATGGACGGACATCGATCGGACAACGAGACACGTAGCTAGAGCATCCCCACTCGTTGGCGCTCCCCACGCCCAAATCCGGCGAAATTTTCGTCCGGATTGGAGGAAGATTTGGCGTGGGGAGGAGTAGTTTCCCAGCCGCGTGCCCAGGCGAATACGACGATGCGAGTTTGAAAAACGGAAACTTGATAAACTTCGGCTAAATTCGGGCAAATATAGACTAAATTTAATGATATTTAGACTAAAACGGGCGGAGTTAATACATAGAGGCCGAATTCGACTATATTTCGAATTCGGCTAGGGGAATTCAAATGCTAATTTTAAAACACGGCGCTCTACATGCCCAAACGGCGGTAGAACACCGTGTAGTCGTCGCCGCCGTCGTCGCCGCCGTCGTCGGAGCCGTCGTCCTCGACCTTCGGCACCTTCGGCGGCGCGGCCTGGCGGCTGCTGCCCTGGCCGGCGTCTCCCCACCCCGGGGATGGCTTGTACCATTCGTCGTCCGAGGACTCGAGGTCGACGACGGGGGCAACGACACCGGATGGAGGCGTCGCAGGACGGCGGTAGCGCGCGGCGTCGGCGGCGGCGGTTGGAGTGGCGCGTGCGGCGAGTCGGCGTGCGGCGGCCAGGTCCATCAGCCGCCGCTGCTGCTCCGCCTCCTCGCGCTCCCACTCGCGCCTGGACCACGCCAGGGCGGCGTCCTCGGGGAGGGCGTTGTCGGCGGGCACCAGGTCGTTGAGCGATCTGGCGATCGCCTCCGCCACGGCGGCGTCCTCCGCGCGCTTCACCTCCTCCTCGGCGAGCCTGTTTGCGGCGGCGGCCGCGGCGTCCTCCTTTTTCGCCGCCTTCCTCTTCCGCCCGTGCCGGGAGGGTTGGTCACGGATGACGAGGGCGCCGGCTCGCTGCGCCTCCGGTCGGCGGCGGAGACGCCGTCTCCTTCTTGACGCGCACCGGCGTCGAAGGCGACGTCGCCTCCTCCTCTTCACCGGCGCCAAGGATGACCTCGGCGCCGATCCGAAGACGACGAGCCGGCAGCCATGCGCCGTGGCTGCCGGACGTTTCCCCGGCGGCGGCTCGCCGATGCCCTCGATGGAGGGGCATCGTGAGCACCGGAAGTTTCCGCCCTCGATGTGATCGAGGACGGCCTCGAGTGTCCGGCCCGGCGCGCTCCACCAACGTCGGCGGCCCGCGGCGTTGTTGCGCGGAGGCGGAGGCGGCGGGCCGTCGTAGGAGGCGAGCTCCCGCTCCCACCGCCGCAGGAAGTACGAGTTCCACGCCGTGTAGTTGTCGGGGTGGTGGCGTGGCTCGGCGCGCTCCTCATCCGTCAAGGTCATCCGCGCCTCCTCGATGGCGACGTCGAGGGCGTGGCCATGAGGCGGCGGCGGGATTGGTACGCCGCCGGCACTAAGCCGCCACCCGCCGCCGGGAGGCCTCGTGTCCGGCGGGCAGGGGTACCCCGCCTGGTGGAGGAGGTGCCCCTCCCACGCGTGGAGCGACCGGCGGGGGAAGCCGTTGTTGGCTGCGCCGTCGTCGTCGTAGAACGCCATCGGGAGAGTAGAGGGAGAGTGGAGGGAGAGTGGAGCACGGGGTACGCCTCGCGGCGAGCGGACCGGCGTATATAGGCGCGGCTGGCGCTGGTGATTAATGCCGCGTGGAATGCGACGCGTCCGCGGCGAGCTGACCGGCGGCGGCCTTTAGTGCGCGCGGAAGACGATGCGTGCGCGGAAGACGACGACATTAACTCGCCGCGTGGCCGGCGAATGCGGACCGGCGGCAGGCTTTTACAGCGCGCGGAAGACGATGCGATGAGGACGACGATTGGTCTCTCTCGTCGACAAGTTGGGGCCACCAGACGCGCGGAAAGTTTTCCTCGGTGTTTCCCGCGCTTTCGTTTCGTCCGGAGTCCCCGAGCGCTCCCCGGGGGGCCGGGGATGGCGTGGGATCGCCGGATGAATTTAGGCCCAAATCCGGACGAAAACGAGGAACCGGGGGCGCGACTAGGCCAAATTACGCCGTCCGGATGGAAAAAACGTCGTTCGGGGGCCTCGTCGGGGAGACGAGTGGAGATGCTCTTAGAGCCCGCTAGGGTTGGTAACAAGACGCCAAACTGGAGCTGCACCTGCATGAAGTATTTTTTTTTCACAAATATTACCTGGGGGCAGAAAAACTCCAGACCAAAACTATTCTAAAATCTGATCTTTAGATTTAGTGGCAACGTCAATAGGTATGGAGCTGAAGCTGTGCAGCTCGGTGGCAAGTATTTTTGGAATAGGCATTGGCACCGAGTTAGCTTCGACGCCACACGCACAGCGATGGATCTGCTGAATAACTTTGGTTCCATCCTCATTGACGTCCAACCCTAGAGGCTAGAGATCAGATTCTATTATAATTCTCCTCGGGTTAAATGAGGTCAAATTCGCGCCCTGCGCCCCGCTGCTCTGCAAGCCGTTATCGATCTCAGATTCCCAGCATAAGCAAGCGCCAAATCTACTGTTTAATTAGAGTTGTTACTTGAGCTCCCGTCCACGGGCTGCGCGCCGACGGCAACAGGCCGCACTGCAGGGCCGTAAAAAGGCCAAATTAGCAGTGCATGCATGCAGCGGCTAGCGAATGTGATCGACTCTCGACTAGCTTAATGCAGGATGTCTTGTATCTTTTTACATGTGAGCATTGTCTCTTGCGTTCGGTGGCATGGGTGTGTCGCCATGCCTGCGTTTGACCAAAAACGGTTCAGTGCCACAGAAGACGGGGTCGAAGGCTAAGAGCATCTCCACTCGTCCCCCGACGAGGCCCCGACGTTTTTTCCATCCGGACGGCGAAATTCGGCCCAGTCGCGCCCCCGGTTCCTCGTTTTCGTCCGGATTTGGCCCTTAATCCATCCGGCGAGCCCACGCCACCCCCGGCCCCCCGGGGCGCGCTCGGGGACTCCGGACGAAAGATTTTGGCGCGAAACGGCGTGTGGACCCGCGTAGTCGGCGACCGGAAAACCAAATCCTGTCGATTTTCCCTCCAATTTGCTTGCATATCCCCATTCCCTCCAATTTGCTTGCATATCCCCATTCTCTCCCGCCGAAATCCCCCAATCTCCTCGTCTTCCAGCTCCGAGTTCCCGGCGTCGTCTTCTCGTCCACCACCACTCTCCTCCTCGTCTTCTCGTCCACCACAATGCCGCCGAAGGCGCCGGCGAGGAAGATGCGGGCGAAGAAGACGAAGCCGCCGGGCATGTCGAACGCCGAGTGGGCGGCGGACGAGAAACGGCGCGAGGTGGAAACAAGCGCCGGGCGGAGAGGGTGAAAAGAGCCGCCGCCAAGAGGTCGGCGGAGGCGGCCCGGGACGAACAAGCGAGGCTGATCAGCATGGCCTATAGCGGCGGCATGTTCCCCGGCCAATGGCCGACGCAAGGTACAACAAGTTCCCCGTCTTCCTTCTCGCCTTCGCCGTACTCGCCGTCGCCGACCGCCGTGTTCCAAGAGGGCGACTACGTCCAACCGTCCAAGCCCACACCGTCGCCGCCCGAGCTTGACGTCGGCGGCGGCGGCCTGTTCGAGGGCACCTCGCCGGCCCCGCGACGAGGGCCGCTCACGTTCGGTGCGATGGCGGCGCCGAACGAAGAGGAGATCCACGAGATGATCACCTCCGGCTCCACCGCCGCCGCTGCGAGCCCGGGGTTCTTCATGACCGCCGCCGCTGCGTGCCCGGGTTCTTCACGCAAGAGGAGACGAGGGCGACGGCAGCCGTGGCGGCGCGCAACGAGCATCGGGAGGATGTTGCCGACGGAAGCCAAGCCGTCGAAGAAGAAGGCGAGGAAGAAGAAGAGCCAACCGAAGCCGCCGCCAACCTCGTCGAAGGGGAAGAAGAAGAGGAAGAAGGACTCGCCGCTCGCCGAACCGCGTATCAAATGGACGCCGAAGGAAGAGGAGTGCCTCGCCGAAGCTTGGATGACCGTGTCCACGAACGGCATAATCGGGGCCAATCGGTCGTTCGACACATACCGGTTTCGAGTGAGGCGGGCGTACGAGGAACGCAAGCTCGTCGATCCCTACTTCAACAAGACGAACATGAACGTGTACCGGGGAGACAAGGCAATGGCCACCCATTGGGGGATCATGCAGACGGCGTGCAGCAAATGGCACGGCGTACGGGAGGAGATCGACAAACGGCCGATCGGCGGCCATGACTTGGAGCAAAGGGTATGCTCCGCCGGCCCTACACCACCGAGGTACATCGTCGTTAGCTGACCCGTATCGCCGTGCTCTTTTTTCCCCAGCTGCGCCGAGCTTTGGACATGTACACGGACGACACCGGCCTGCAGCTCAAGTTCCTCAACGTCTACGCCCGCCTCGAGAAGTGCGAGAAGTGGAAGGAAGTTCGCACGTCCCTCTCGAAAAGCAAGACCGAGCAGTACAACCCCGACGCTCCGCCGGCTTGCGCGGCGGAAGGGCGACCTGAGCTCGGCCAGAAAAAGCAGAAAGAGCTCAAACGGACGGACAATCCCGCCGACAGGATGCAGGCGTCGATCGACAAGTGCTGGGCCGACTTGAGATCGCACGCCGACGTGAGGAACGACAAGTTCGACGGCAGGTGGCGGGAGATGCTCGCCAACCAAGGCGCCCGGATCGCCCTCGCCGAAGACGACGGTGGCGGCAAAGAAGAGGAACACAGCACTTGGCGTTCCTCATGGGCGGCGGCGACATGGAACCGATGGACGAGGAGACGAGGAATTGGTACCGGGGCCACCGCAACGACATCCTCCGAGCCACTACGTCGTCTCCGCCGGCTCCTACCTCGTCTACCTCACCATCTACCTCGTCGACCGCGGGCTGCTTCGACGTCCACCGCCGCTGCTTCATCGTCGCCCGCCGCAGCCCGCTTCGGCCACGGCGTGTGAGGAAACCGGTCCGTCGGACACCGCCGTGCCGGCCGGGACTGCCGACGAGCCCGTCTCCGTGTAATTTCCCTCCGATCGCCGATCCGTGGCTGATCCTTTTGCTCCTTTTGCCGATCAACCGGCCGTACTTGTAGCGCGGGACGGCGATTTGTTTGAATTTAAACTCTATCCGCCGAACTCCGGGTGGACGACCGGAAATATGGTACTCCCCACGCCTTAATTTCGTCCAATCCGGCGGTAGTTTCGTCCGGATTTGGGCGTGGGGAGCGCCAACGAGTGGGGATGCTCTAACCAAAAGACAGTAATAGTAAGCAACTAAGCATCGACCAAAACGAAGTAGTAACCTAGCTGGTGGCCAGCAGCGCTGCAATATAATTGACCATGTTTTCTCGGCAGATAAGCTTTTGATTCAGCCTATATGTGTCCAGTTCAGGCTAAGGTGACAAGTGGGATCCTAAATCCCACTTAGCATATTATGATTTTTCTACTGCAAATTTTGACACAAAAAATTTGTATTAAAAAAGTAAAATAAACCACAAGTGAAATCCCACCGGGATCTCACCTTAACACCCTACTCGTCACTGCCGTAGCTATGTAGAAGTCAGGGAGGGCACCCCCCCCCCCCCTCCACCAAGGTTTTAGAAAATTATTGAAGGAAAAAATATAAGGTTTATAGTAGAAAATTTTGAGCCTTTTTGCCCCCCATATGATGTTTTTTTCTAGTTTGCCCCCACAGATTTCCTGGCAAGCTCCGCCATTGCTACTCGGTATACCATGAGGGAGGGGAAGATGATATGTAGCACGACCAAACTGTTGGAGATATGCCCGAGAGACAATAATAAATTGGTTATTGTTATATCTTAGTATTCATGATATATGTTTACACTCCATGCTATAATTGTATTAACCGGAAACATTAATACATGTGTGTTGTGTAAACAACCAGAGTCCGTAGTAAGCCTCTCATTTAACTAGCTTGTTGAAATAGATGATCATGGTTTCCTGATCATGAACATTGGATGTTGTTAATAACAAGGTTATGTCATTGGGTGAATGATATAATGGACATACACCCAAATAAGCGTAGCATGAGATCAAGTCATCAAGTTCAACTTGCTATAAGCTTTCAGGTACATAGTAACCTAGTCCTTTGACCATGAGATCATGTAAATCACTTATACCGGAAGGGTACTTTGATTACATCAAACGCCACTGCGTAAATGGGTGGTTATAAAGATGTGATTAAGTATTCGGAAAGTATGAGTTGAGGCATATGGATCAAGAGTGGGATTTGTCCATCCCGATGCCGGATAGATATACTCTGGGTCCTCTCGGTGGAATGACATCTAATTAGCTTGCAAGCATGTGACAAGGTCACAAGAGATGACATACCACGGTAACGAGTAAAGAGTACTTGTCGGTAACGAGGTTGAACTAGGTATGGAGATATCGATGATCGAACCTCGGACGAGTAAAGTATCGCGTGACAAAGGGAATCGGTATCGTATGTAAATGGTTCAATCGATCACTAAGTTATCGTTGAATGTGTGGGAGCCATTATGGATCTCCAGGTCCCGCTATTGGTTATTGGTCGGAGAGGAGTCTCGATCATGTCCGCATAGTTCACGAACCGTAGGGTGACGCGCTTAAGGTTCGATGTCGCATAAGTAGATTCGGAATATGAGATGGAGACCAAAGTTTGTTCGGAGTCTCGGATGTGATCCAGGACATCACGAGGAGGTCCGGAATGGTCCGGAGAATAAGATGCATATAAGGGAAGTTGATTTCTAGGTTTCGGAAAAGTTCGGGATTTTACCGGTGAAAGACCGAGAAGGTTCTAGAAGGTTCCGGGGGTCCCACTAGTGGGCCCATGATACGTCTCAAACGTATCTATAATTTCTTATGTTCCATGCTACTTTTACGATGATACTCACATGTTTTATACACACTTTATGTCATTATTATGCATTTTCCGGCACTAACCTATTGACGAGATGCCGAAGAGCCGATTCTGTCGTTTTACGCTGTTTTTGGTTTCAGAAATCCTACAAAGGAAATATTCTCAGAATTGGACGAAATCAACGCCCAGGGTCTTATTTTTCCACGGAGCTTCCAGAGGACCGAAGGGGATACGAAGTGGGGTGATGAGGCGCCGACACCACAGGGCCGCGCGGCCTGGGTGGGGCCCGCGCCGTCCTATGGTGTGGGGCCCCCGCGCCGCCTCCAACCCTACCCTTCCGCCTACTTATAGCCTTCGTCGCGAAAACCCCTATACCGAGAGCCACGATACGGAAAACCTTCCAGAGACGCCGCCGCCGCCAATCCCATCTCGGGGGATTCAGGAGATCGCCTCCGGCACCCTGCCGGAGAGGAAAATCATCTCCCGGAGGACTCTTCATCACCATGATGGCCTCCGGATTGATGTGTGAGTAGTTCACCCCTGGACTATGGGTCCATAGCAGTAGCTAGATGGTTGTCTTCTCATCATTGTGCTATCATGTTAGATCTTGTGAGCTGCCTATCATGATCAACATCATCTATTTGTAATGCTACATGTTGTGTTTGTTGGGATCCGATGAATATGGAATACTATGTCAAGTTGATTATCAATCTATCATATATGTGTTGTTTATGTTCTTGCATGCTCTCCGTTGCTAGTAGAGGCTCGACCAAGTTGATACTTGTAACTCCAAGAGGGAGTATTTATGCTCGATAGTGGGTTCATGCCTCCATTGAATCTGGGACGAAGGATGAAAGTTCTAAGGTTGTGGATGTGTCGTTGCCACTAGGGATAAAACATCAATGCTTTGTCTAAGGATATTTGTGTTGATTACATTACGCACCATACTTAATGCAATTGTCTCGTTGTTTGCAACTTAATATCGGAAGGGGTGCGGATGCTAACCCGAAGGTGGACTTTTTAGGCATAGATGCATGCTGGATAGCGGTCTATGTACTTTGTCGTAATGCCCTGATTAAATCTCATAGTAGTCATCGTGATATGTATGTGCATTGATATGCCCTCTCTATTTGTCAATTGCCCAACTGTAATTTGTTCACCCAACATGCTATTTCTTATCGGAGAGACACTGATACGTCTCCAACGTACCTATAATTTCTGATGTTCCATGCTTGTTTTATGACAATACTTACATGTTTTGCTCGCACTTTATAATATTTTTATGCATTTTCCGGAACTAACCTATTAACAAGATGCCGAAGTGCCAGTTCCTATTTTCTGTTGTTTTTGGCTCCAGAAAGGTTGTTCGGGCAATATTCTCGGAATCGGACGAAATCAACGCCCAGAACCTTATTTCTCCCGAAACCTTCCAGAAAGTCAGAGAGGGACCAGAGGGGTGGCCTGGGGGCCCCACACGTGGTGGCGGCGCGGCCCAAGGGGGGGCGCCCCCCTAGTGTGAGGAGGCCCTGTGGCCCCTCCGACTCCGACTCTTCGCCTATTTAAGCCCTGGTGACCTAAAACATCGGGACCAATTAACGAAACTCCAGAAAGACTCCAGGGGTGCCGCCGCCATCGCGAAACTCCAATTTGGGGGACAGAATCTCTGTTCCGGCACCCTGCCGGGACGGGGAAGTGCCCCCGGAAGCCATCTCCATCGACGCCACCGCCTCCATCATGCTCCGTGAGTAGTTCCCCCATGGACTACGGGTTCTAGCTGTAGCTAGTTGGTACTCTCTCCCCCATGTACTTCAGTACAATGATCTCATGAGCTGCCTTACATAATTGAGATTCATCTGATGTAATCGGTGTTGTGTTTGTTGGGATCCGATGGATGATACATTATGATTAGTCTATCTATAAAGTTTGTGAAGTTATTGTTGCTGCAATCTTGTTATGCTTAATGCTTGTCACTAGGGCCCGAGTGGCATGATCTTAGATTTAAGCTCTATACTTATTGCTTAGATTGTATCTACAAGTTGTTTGCACATGTCTATGTCCGGAACCCGAGGCCCCGGAGTGACGAAGAATTGGGATAACCGGAGGGGAAGGCTTAGATATGAGGATCACATGTTTTCACGGAGTGTTAATGCTTTGCTCCGGTGCTCTATTAAAAGGAGTACCTTAATTTCCAGTAGATTCCCTAGAGGCCCGGCTGCCACCGGCTGGTAGGACAAATGATGTTATGCAAGTTTCTCATTGCGAGCACGTATGACTATATATGGAAAACATGCCTACATGATTAATAATCTTGATGTTCTCGTCTTAATGCTATTTCAATCCTATCAATTGCCCAACTGTAATTTGTTCACCCAACACTTGTTATTGGAGAGTTACCACTAGTGTAGATAGTCGGGAACCCCGGTCCATCTCTCATCATCATATACTCGGTCCTACATGTCATTGGAAGTAGTATCAACTATTTTCTGGTGCCATTGCTCTCATATTACTGCTACTGCTGCTGTGTTACTGTTACTACTGCTCTCATATTACTGCTGCTTTCACATCACCCCTGTTACTAGTGCTTTTCCAGTGCAGCTGAATTGACAACTCAGTTGTTAAGGCTTATAAGTATTCTTTACCTCCCCTTGTGTCGAATCAATAAATTTGGGTTTTACTTCCCTCGAAGACTGTTGCGGTCCCCTATACTTGTGGGTTATCAGACACCACTAGTGAACTGTGGACCCCGGTCCATTCTTTTACATCTGAAATACAATCTACTGCAATACTTGTTCTTTACTGTTCTTCGCAAACAAACATCATCTTCCACACTATACATTTAATCCTTTGTTTACAGCAAGCCGGTGAGATTGACAACCTCACTGTTAAGTTGGGGCAAAGTATTGTGATTGTGTTGTGCAGATTCCACGTTGGCGCCGGAATCCCTGGTGTTGCGCCGCACTACACTCCGTCACCAACAACCTTCACGTGTTCCTTGACTCCTACTGGTTCGATAACCTTGGTTTCTTACTGAGGGAAAACTTGCTGCTTGTACGCATCACACCTTCCTCTTGGGGTTCCCAACGGACGTGTGTCAACTACACGCCTGACAAGATATTTTCTACGGCGCCGTTGTCGAGGAGATCAAGACACGCTGCAAGGGGAGTCTCTCACTTCCAATCTCTTTACTTTGTTTTTGTCTTGCTTTACTTTATTTTATTTACTGCTTTGTTTGTTCTTTATATCAAAAACACACAAAAATTAGTTGCTTTACTTTATTTCATTTATCTTGTTTGCGTTCTTCATATCAAAAACACAAAAAAATTAGTTACTTGCATTTACTTTATTTACCTTTTGTTTATTTCATCATGTTTCCTCCTAAGTTCACTCTGAAAGACATACCGGTAGGGCGAGGGTCTATCATTGGAAGAGATAATATAGAAGCATTTTTCACCCATGTTAGTATGGATGAAGATTTTGAAGATACACCCTTGGTAAAAGTTGCTCCTACTTATGAAAGTGCTACTGCCTGTTTAATACACATGTTGGAAACTAGATTTGTTAATCTTAATCCTATAATCCAACATATGTTTCTTACACTCTCTAATATGGAAAGGGGAGAAAAGAGAGATTTTGTTTTAGATGTCCTTCTTAGAGAATTTGGTGATATAGCTAAAGAAGCTAGAAAAGTTTTTATTAAGCATAAGAGGCTTGGTATTTTCACCGATTTTGCAAGAACACTTGAAAAGATGGACATGGATAGAATAAAGTACACTAATAATGTTAATGATGGTGGGGAGATTAAAGTACCGATACCTAGTAAGCTCCTAGGAATGCATGAAGCTCTAGAAAATAACTATGCTTGGCTTGTTCCTGAAAATTTGTTTGATGAGGATAGTAAGCCTAGGAGCAACAAAAAAGGAGTTACTTACATAGATAAGATACAATGCATAGTTGATAAAACTCCAAACCCCTCTGTTGATGCTTCATCTCTTGATAATACTTGATTCACACTTTCTGCGCCTAGCTGAAAGGCGTTAAAGAAAAGCGCTTATGGGAGACAACCCATTATTTTACTACAGCATTTTTGTTTTATATTTGAGTCTTGGAAGTTGTTACTACTGTAGCAACCTCTCCTTATCTTTATTTTATTGCATTGTTTTGCCAAGTAAAGTCTTTGATAGTAGGGTTGATACTAGATTTGGATTACTGCGCAGAAACAGATTTCTTACTGTCACGAAATTGAGCAGCCCTGTCTGTAGGTAACACAGAAAAATCTGCCAATTTACGTGCGTGATCCTCAGATATGTACGCAACTTTCATTCAATCTGAGCTTTTTCATCTGAGCAAGTTAAGTGCCCCAGAAAAATTCGTCTTTACGGACTGTTCTGTTTTGACAGATTCTGCCTTTTATTTCGCATTGCCTGTTTTGCTATGTTTGATGGATTTCTTTGTTCCATTAACTTTCAGTAGCTTTGTGAAATGTCCAGAAGTGTTAAGAATGATTATGTCACCTCTGAATATATGAATTTTCAATTATGCACTAAACCTCTAATGAGTTTGTTTTGAGTTTGGTGTGGAGGAAGTTTTCAAGGGTCAAGAGAGGAGGATGATACAATATGATCAAGAAGAGTGAAAAGTCTAAGCTTGGGGATGCCCCCGTGGTTCATCCCTGTATATTTCAAGAAGACTCAAGCATCTAAGCTTGGGGATGCCCAAGGCATCCCTTCTTCATCGACAACTTATCAGGTCACCTCTAGTGAAACTATATTTTTATTCCGTCACATCTTATGTGCTTTACTTGGAGCGTCTGTTTGTTTTTTGTTTTGTTTTTGTTTGAATAAACTCGGATCCTAGCATTCTTTGTGTGGGAGAAATACACGCTCCGTTGTTGCATATGAACACATGTGTTCTTAGCATTACTTTTAATGTTCATGGCGAAGGTTGAAACTGCTTCGTTCATTGTTATATGGTTGGAAACAGAAAATGCTTCATGTGGTAATTGGTATAATGTCTTGAATAATTTGATACTTGGCAATTGTTGTACTCATATAGATCATGTTTAAGCTCTTGCATCTTGTACTTTGCACCTATTAATGAAGAACTACATAGAGCTTGTTAAAATTTGGTTTGCATGATTGGTCTCTCTAGAGTCTAGATATTTTCTGGTTAAGGTGTTTGAACAACAAGGGAGATGATGCGTGCAGTTAACACACGTCCGTTGGGAACCCCAAGAGGAAGGTGTGATGCGTACAGTAGCAAGTTTTCCCTCAGAAAGAAACCAAGGTTTATCGAACCAGTAGGAGCCAAGAAGCACGTTGAAGGTTGATGGCGGCGGGATGTAGTGCGGCGCAACACCAGGGATTCCGGCGCCAATGTGGAACTCGCACAACACAACCAAAGTACTTTGCCCCAACAAAACAGTGAGGTTGTCAATCTCACCGACTTGCTTGTAACAAAGGATTAGATGTATAGTGTGGATGATGATTGTTTGCAGAAAACGATAGAACAAGTATTGCGAGTAGATTGTATTTAATGAAAAAGAATGGACCGGGGTCCACGAGTTCACTAGAGGTGTCTCTCCCATAAGATAAATAGCATGTTGGGTGAACAAATTACGGTCGGGCAATTGACAAATAGAGAGAGCATGACAATGCACATACATGATATGATAAGTATAGTGAGATTTAATTGGGCATTACGACAAAGTACATAGACCGCTATCCGGCATGCATCTATGCCTAAAAAGTCCACCTTCGAGGTTATCATCCGAACCCCTTCCATTATTAAGTTGCAAACAACGAGACAATTGCATTAAGTATGGTGCGTAATGTAATCAATAACTACATCCTCGGACATAGCATCAATGTTTTATCCCTAGTGGCAACGAGCACATCCACAACCTTAGAACTTTCACGTCACTCGTCCCAGATTTAATGGAGGCATGAACCCACTATCGAGCATAAATACTCCCTCTTGGAGTTAAGAGTAAAAACTTGGCCAGAGCCTCTACTAATAACGGAGAGCATGCAAGATCATAAACAACACATAGGTAATAGATTGATAATCAACATAACATAGTATTCTCTATCCATCGGATCCCGACAAACACAACATATAGCATTACGGATAGATGATCTTGATCATGTTAGGCAGCTCACAAGATCCAACAATGAAGCACATAAGGAGAAGACGACCATCTAGCTACCGCTATGGACCCATAGTCCAGGGGTGAACTACTCACTCATCACTCCGGAGGCGATCATGGCGGTGAAGAGTCCTCCGGGAGATGATTCCCCTCTCCGACGGGGTGCCGGAGGCGATCTCCCGAATCCCCCGAGATGGGATTGGCGGCGGCGGCGTCTCGGTAAGGTTTTCCGTATCGTGGCTCTCGGTACTGGGGGTTTCGCGACGGAGGCTTTAAGTAGGCGGAAGGGCAGGTCAAAGGGCGTCACGGGGGACCCACACGGTAGGGCCGCGCGGCCGGGGCCCGAGCCGCGCCGCCCTGGCGTGTCGTCGCCCCGTGGCCCCACTTCGTCTTCTCTTCGGTCTTCTGGAAGCTTCGTGGCAAAATAGGACCCTTGGCGTTGATTTCGTCCAATTCCGAGAATATTTCCTTTGTAGGATTTCTGAAACCAAAAACAGTAGAAAACAGCAAGTGGCTCTTCGGCATCTCGTTAATAGGTTAGTGCCGGAAAATGCATAAATATGACATAAAGTATGCATAAAATATGTAGATATCATCAATAATGTGGCATGGAACATAAGAAATTATCGATACGTCGGAGACGTATCAGGAGACAGCGTAGAGTCTTATAATGATTGCAATATGTTCTTATGTAAGTTTTGCTGTACCGGTTTATACTTGAGTTTGCTTCAAACAACCTTGCTAGCCTAAGCCTTGTACTGAGAGGGAATACTTCTCGTGCATCCAAAACCTTGAGCCAAAAACTATGCCATTTGTGTCCACCATACCTACCTACTACATGGTATTTTTCTGCCATTCTAAAGTACATTACTTGAGTGCTACCTTTAAAATTCTATTCCTTGTCTTTGCAATATATAGCTCATGGGAAAATAGCCTTAAAAACTATTGTGGTAAAGAATATGTAGCTTATGTATCTTATTTCTTATAAGTTGCTTGTTGAGCGATAACCATGTTTACGGGGACGCCATCAACTTTTACACCTTTGTTGAATATCATGTGAGTTGCTATGCATGTTCGTCTTGTCCGAAGTAAGGGTGATTTTCATGATCAAATGGTTTGAGTATGCATATTGTTAGAGAAGAACATTGGGCCGCTAACTAAAACCATGAACCATGGTGGAAGTTTCGGTTTGGACACCAATCCTCAATCTCTTATGAGAATATTATCTGTTGTTGAATGCTTATGCATTAAAGAGGAGTCCATTATCCGTTTTCTATGTTGTCCCGGTATGGATGTCTAAGTTGAGAATAATCAAAAGCGAGAAATCCAATGCGAACTTTCTCCTTAGACCTTTGTACGAGGCGGCATAGAGGTACCCCTTTGTGACACTTGGTTGAAACATATGTTATGCAATGATAATCTGTGTTAATCCAAGCTAATTAGGACAAGGTGCGAGCACTATTGGTATTCTATGCATGAGGCTTGCAACTTATAAGATGTATTATGCATAACACATATGAATTATTACTACCGTTGACAAAATTGTTTATATGTTTTCAAAATAAAAAGCTCTAGCACAAAAATAGTAATCCATGCTTTCCCTCTGCGAAGTGCCATTCTTTTACTTTATGTTGAGTCAGTTTACCTACTTCTTTCTATCTTAGAAGCAAACACTTGTGTCAACTGTGTGCATTGATTCTTACACACTTGCTTATTTGCATTCATCATATTACTTTGTGTTGACAATTATCCATGAGATACATCCATGAGATAAACATGTTGAAGTTGAAAGCAACCGCTGAAACTTATATCTTCCTTTGTGTTGCTTCAAAACTCTCTACTAAGAATTTATTGCTTTATGAGTTAACTCTTATGCAAGTCTTATTGATGCTTGTCTTGAAAGTACTATTCATGAAAAGTCTTTGTTATATGATTCAGTTGTTTAATCATTGTCTTTACCATTGCTTCGAATCACTGCATTCATCTCATATGCTTTACAATAGTATTGATCAAGATTATGATAGCATGTCACTTCAGAAATTATCATTGTTATCGTTTACCTACTCGAGGGCGAGTAGGAACTAAGCTTGGGGATGCTTGATATGCCTCAAACGTATCTATAATTTCTTATGTTCCATGCTATTTTTATGATGATACTCACATGTTTTATACACACTTTATGTCATTATTATGCATTTTCCGGCACTAACCTATTGACGAGATGCCGAAGAGCCGATTCTTTGTTTTCTGCTGTTTTTGGTTTCAGAAATCCTACAAAGGAAATATTCTCGAAATTGGACGAAATCAACGCCCAGGGTCTTATTTTTCCACGCAGCTTCCAGAAGACCGAAGGGGATACGAATGGGGCGACGAGGCGCCGACACCACAGGGCCACGCGGCCTGGGTGGGGCCCGCGCCGCCCTATGGTGTGGGGCCCCCGCGCCGCCTCCAACCCTACCCTTCCGCCTACTTATAGCCTTCGTCGCGAAAACCCCTGTACCGAGAGCCACGATACGGAAAACCTTCCAGAGACGCCGCCGCCGCCAATCCCATCTCGGGGGATTCGGGAGATCGCCTCCGGCACCCTGCCGGAGAGGGGAATCATCTCCCGGAGGACTCTTCATCACCATGATCGCCTCCGGATTGATGTGTGAGTAGTTCACCCCTGGACTATGGGTCCATAGCAGTAGCTAGATGGTTGTCGTCTCCTCATTGTGCTATCATGTTAGATCTTGTGAGCTGCCTATCATGATCAAGATCATCTATTTGTAATGCTACATGTTGTGTTTGTTGGGATCCGATGAATATGGAATACTATGTCAAGTTGATTATCAATCTATCATATATGTTTTGTTTATGTTCTTGCATGCTCTCCGTTGCTAGTAGAGGCTCTGGCCAAGTTGATACTTGTAACTCCAAGAGGGAGTATTTATGCTCGATAGTGGGTTCATGCCTCCATTGAATGCAGGGACGGTGACGGAAAGTTCTAAGGTTGTGGATGTCTTGTTGCCACTAGGGATAAAACATCAATGCTTTGTCTAAGGATATTTGTGTTGATTACATTACGCACCATACTTAATGCAATTGTCTGTTGTTTGCAACTTAATACTTGGAAGGGGTGCGGACGCTAACTCTGAAGGTGGACTTTTTAGGCATAGATGCATGCTGGATAGCAGTCTATGTACTTTGTCGTAATGCCCTGATTAAATCTCATAGTAGTCATCGTGATATGTATGTGCATTGTTATGCCCTCTCTATTTGTCAATTGCCCAACTGTAATTTGTTCACCCAACATGCTATTTTTTATCGGAGAGACACCACTAGTGAACTGTGGACCCCGGTCCATTCTTTTACATCTGAAATACAATCTACTGCAATACTTGTTCTTTACTGTTCTTCGCAAACAAACAACATCTTCCACACTATACATTTAATCCTTTGTTTACAACAAGCCGGTGAGATTGACAACCTCACTGTTAAGTTGGGGCAAAGTATTGTGATTGTGTTGTGCAGGTTCCACGTTGGCGCCGAAATCCCTGGTGTTGCGCCGCACTACACTCCGTCACCAACAACCTTCACGTGTTCCTTGACTCCTACTGGTTCGATAACCTTGGTTTCTTACCGAGGGAAAACTTGCTGCTGTACGCATCACACCTTCCTCTTGGGGTTCCCAACAGACGTGTGTCAACTACACGCCAGCAAGGGGGCGCACCACCCCTTCAAGACCTAGCTCTCGCCGCCCCCTCTCTCCTCCATAGTGCTACTCCGGCTTGGCGAAGCCCTGCAGCTTTTCTCTTCCACCACCACCACCACGCCGTCGTGCTGCTGGGATTCCGAGGGGATCTACCACGCCTCCGCTGCCCGCTGGAACGGGGAGAGGACGGGCTTCATCGACACCATACGCACGACCGAGTACGGAGGTGCTGCCCGATTGTGGCACCGTCAAGATCTTCTACGCGCTTTTGAAAGCGGCAAGTGATCGACTACAGCAACAACGAGATCTAATCTCATAGGCTTTGGAAATCTTCGAGGGTTAGTCTCATGATCTTCTCGTTGCTACCATCTTCTAGATTGGATCTTGGCTTGTTATTCGTTCTTGCGGTAGGAAAATTTTTGTTTTCTATGCTACGAATCCCATCACAAACCACTTATAAAGCATGTCTGGCACTAATCAATCCCTATTTGACACTGCAGACGTATGTTAGAACCCAGACGCTCACGAGCAACCTGGGCATTGGCCTTTTTCCAGGTGGACAGGGACGTGGGAGGAAGGCGGTGAATAGGGCAACTTTTCCAGGTGGACAGAGACGTCTCGAATTTAGTGCTTCCTTTATTTAAAAAAAGTTTCGTAAGTTTTTTTTGAAACGCCTGCCTCCTAGAGAAGAGCCCAGCGGCAGGTCCCTGACCTAGCCGCCGCCCCTCCCTGACCTAGCTGTCGCCCCTCCACCCTCCACCCTTCCACTCAGCCGCCGTCCCTCCCTCCACCACCGCCCCTCCCATCCCCTCTCCTCCATTCCCACCTTCGCCCCGGGTCGCCTCGCGCGAGGCGGCTCTGGGCGACGACCTGAACCCAAGAAGAGGCGGCTCATCTTCTTCCTCATGGCCGCTGCCGCTGTCGGGGTCGGCGGTGGTGGCCGCGTCCGTTTGCCAAAGGCAGGGCGGTGGTGGCGCATCCATGGAATCCCCTTCGCGCGGAGGCGGGGTCTTCCAGGGGCAGCGACGGTGGACGGCGGGTCTGGTGGTAGTGGCCTTCGGCTACTTCACCTAGATCATGGCAGGAGACACGGTGGTGTGGCCAGTGGCGGAGCCAAGGCCCGGCCAGCCTGGGCAGCTGCCCGGGCTACCCTGGTGCAAGTCCTTGTAGTTACAGTAGAAAACTAGGTTTAGGTAGTGATTTGCTTGGGAAAAAACTACTATGCTTTGGATGCACCAACATCTTGCCCATGCCCCAATCCTGAGCTAGCTCCGCCGCTGGGTGTGGCGGAACTCGGCGGGGAAAGGGCGGTGGCGGGATCGCTGCTGACCACCATCGGCCGGGTTGGAGGAGGGAGATGGACCGTGGTTCCCAGCCATGGCGACGGCGTGGGGGGCGGCCGTTCCGGCTTTCACGGTGGTGGCCCTAGGGTTCTTCTTTCGCGAACATGAAGATATTCTGGATGCCGATCTTTCTTCATCTAGCCGGAGTGATTAGTTCCGCAGGGCTCTGGCAACAAATGGAACAGTGCATATTTTGCCTGGAGTGCACAGGATCGGGTGGTATTCGGTTGCGCGCACCCATGCTTTTATTCCGACCGTTTGGTTCCGGAGGGAGCGGCGCGAAGCTCTGTTCTGTGTTGACATCAAGAGACTTTTGATCCATGGTGAAGTCAGAATCAGAGAAGATTGGGGGATTAGCTAAAGAAGGTTCAAGTCTCCGCGATGTTGAGGAACTTGCTTGGTGTTCCGGGATTCGCAGCTGTGGTATGAAAGTGGGGCGGTAGCACGGGTGAAGTTCAGAGTCCTACCTTTCAGGGTGAAAACCCAAGGTCTAGCCTTAACTGGTTGTGCCTGGCAATGACCTTGTTGTAGGCATTGTTTTGAGAGCGGGGACTATCTTCAGGGTGAAAACCTAAGATCTTTGATCGGGCGACGATGGCGCTGGTGCACTATTCCTTCTTGGAGGCGTCGCTTTTGAAGAGTCTGTATTTCAGGTGTTGTCTAGGGGGTGGACGTATTACTGTTGCTAGGCCTGGGATACTATAGCGTACTTTTCTTTATTAGTTTTCTTTTATCTTTTTTGGCTTTGTGCATCCGTACTGCCATTAGGGTGTTGCGTTGTTGCAGGGGCTAGGTCTAATTGATATCTCTTGATATTAATATATTTTGTTTATCGAAAAAGATGAATCTACATCTAAAATATCTCTATATACCTTTGTATGTACTCCCTCCATCTAAAAATAGGTGTCTCAACTTTTTCTAGATACAAATGTATATATAAGTAAAGTACGTCTAGATACATCCGTATCTAGGGATGTAAATGGTACGGATAATTTCCACTTCGAATCCGCATCTGTATCCGTTTTTGAGGATATGGTATGCATTTTTAGAAATCCGCCGGATATGGATACGGATGCGGATAGTGATCAAGAGGATATCCGGCGGATACGGTAGAGAATATGGTATTGATACTATCCGACGAATATGGATTATCCGCCATTTTTTGCGGATTATCCGAGGTCCACAAAGAGGATAATCCGAGAAAATTAACCCAACCCTAAATATTTAGACAATATAGTTAGTTCATCACCTAAAATATGTATGCTATTATGACGCAATTTGCTTTGTTGTAGTGTGTACATTTAACTATTGTCTATAATTACAAACGTATTTACATAAAAAACATACTTTTATTTTTTATGTGTATATTTTCTTAATAATCCGCTTCCGATCCGAGTCCGGTCCAAATCCGCTCCATATCCGTAATCCGATATAATCCGCATCCGAATCCGCATCCGACCATTATCCGCTCCGATCCGAATCCGTTACAAAAATATGGTAAAGGATATGGTAAGAGCAATATCTGATCCGATGCGATCCGTTTACATCCTAAACAAAACTAAGACATTTATTTTTAGACGAAGGTAGTAGATAAAGTTGCAAAGCGTTTTTTAGAAAAGTACTCCCTTCGCTTCTAAAAAAGCTTCGCTATTTTTTCTAGATAGGGATGAATTTAAAGCTAAAACATGTTTATATAACTTTGTATCTAGACAAAATTTAAAAGCTTTTTTAGAGACGAAAGGGGTGCAAGGGATGGAAGAGAGTAGAAGGTAGATTATTTCACGGCCGAGCCAGTAGGTCATGGGAACAAGCTAGCCTTGACGCGAAAACGGCCCGAATTACAAGGTGTTGCGAGGACGTCCCAAAGCAGACCAGCCCACTATCCTGAAGAAAAAAAAAATCTGTTGTGTGTTTTGTGAGCAACTGATAGCAATAGGCCCAATATGGGCGTCCAATGTGACCCAGTACAGGTACTCAAACCTCAACCATCTACCTCCCTAGATTCTTCACTCGCAACTAACTCTTCAAAGCCAGACGGGCAAATAAGTTCAGAAACAAAAAGGCAAATACTAAACTGAAGCTATAACAGTCTTTTCAGGAGATTACTGCATAAACGCACACACCTGTATGTGTGAATGTTTTGCTAACAGCCTACCGCAGGCTTGCTGGCAGCCTACATGTGACAAGACTTATCTGCTCAGCCTAGGCAGCTAAGGTCAAAGGGGAAAACCAAAATGTCTTGACTCATCTAGCTGTTCGACTTTTGCGCCTGGTACTACGGGTTAGTCACAGAGAACGTCACCACCACGAAGAGAGAATTTTGTTCCTGTACTGTTCCCTTGGTTTCAGTTCTACTATTCGTTTGCTGTTACGGATGACAGCAGGTTCTCCCCTGAGAAGTGGCCCTTGGGTGAGAATATTGTGCTCTGGACGCTATTCATAGTCAATGCACACCTGACCACGCTTTTCTCTGATACCGGTAGCAACGAAAAAGGACCACACGAATTCAGGTATTCATTCTGTTCATCGTCCCCCATCCAAAACCATCACATGCTTAGGAACAAATTTCCCACCAGGAACCAGCATCAAAGCATCTTCTTTCTTTTCTTTCTTCAGGGACACACAAAACCTTTGCATATCATTCCGCGAATAACAAGTAGTTTTAAGGAAAACATAACAAAAACCAACACCAAAAGGTACCAGGACCAGAATTTATCACGGCGGCATACAGACAACAACAAAGAGGATTGGATGATCAATATTCACTGTCCAGATTGTAACAGTTTCATGTACAGATCAAGAAATAAAATTACATTGCTTTTTCTGCTTCTAGTCTTCTTTCTATTCCACTCTATGCTTTAGTTCGCCACAAAAATTACACAAAAAAATAAGGAATGATTGCATAGCTGTTCAGCGGCACCGTCAGTTCACTTCTCTGTTTTCCCTCCTCCAGGATGAAGTCAGAGCACTACAACAAATTTATCAGAGGATTGGGTCCATCCGTTTCAACGAGCGTATGTCACTGTACAGTGAGATCTCCGGTCTCTGTTCTGGGACCCATTCTATAGGTTTGAGAGGTTAAAGGCTGTGTAAAAGGGCAAAATTTTGGCTACAGGTGTCATGACAGCCTCTTGCGTATCGCTACAATGATCTTGTTGGAGATCTCTGTGCCCCGCAGAATGAGATACAGTACAAAAGCAGCGTAGGCAAGTACTGCCAAGCAGAGGACTGATCCATACAATGGGCCTCGTATTTCAGATGAGAAGAAATCCAACAATAGATAGCCATTGATCGTGATCAGCAGTGCAGCCACTGTCCAGGTTACAGCCTGCATAGAAATGACATAACTCGGTAAGAACAGTGTCATGTATGTAAGAATACTAAATTAAAACAACAATCCCTGCAACAACACTACTCACTTGGTTGGCATTTTACCGCAAGATATGACTATGCCATAAGAGAAAAGGTCAATAATTATGGACAGAAAAAGGATGAAGACTTACTTGCATCTTATGGCCTATTTTAAAGACGCCCATGACTTGCTCCTTCGACACCAAGGTTATCAGTGGAATCAATGCAAAAGGGATCTGAATGGACTGAAGCACATTGAGCCACTCGTTTAGAACATCCAGTGCATCAGACGAATCAAAGAACAGAGCGACGACTATAGTTGGCACGATTGCAAAGCTTCTGGTTATCAGCGCCCTCAGCCATTTCTTTAACTTCAGATTCAGAAACCCACCCATTATAAACTGTCCAGCATAAGTTCCTGTTATTGTGCTGCTCTGCCCAGCCGCTAATAGCCCAATCCCCCAAATGTAGAGGATAGGTAAAAACCCTCCACCAAACTTCTCCTGTAGGTACTGCCCGGCATTTTCAAGACCAATACTGCCAGCTTCTTTAGTGCCATAGAATCCTTTAGCGAAAACAGTTGTGACAAAAAGATTTATCATGAAGGATATAGCCAATGCCACCGTTGACTCTATTGAGTAGTATCTCAATGCTTCACGAACTTGGTATTCCTTCTTTGGATCTATTTTTCTAGACTGCACAAGCGCTGAATGTAGGAAGACGTTGTGTGGCATAATAACACAGCCAACAACACCGACCGCTTGTCTTATTGTCTTAGAGCTCAGTTTGGGAACCAAAATACCTGTTGATACAATTACGTATGATCAATGGGTAAAGAGTATGAGGAAAATTTTAAGCATAAACAATTGATGAGTGGGATCCTTACCAACTAGCAGGTCCTTTCCATTGGGCTTGGTATCAGTGAACATCCATGCAAAGGAAACTGCCATTGTTGCAATCAAAACGGCAAACACGGCCTCCAATTTCCTCACCCCGTAATTTTCGAGAGAAAGAAAAATGAAGCTGAAAAAAGAACACGGGGTTAGTGTATAATTCAAATAACGGTAGCTACATCGCTTTCAGGTCTTTGACTATTAACAAACATACTAGTGGCACTCAACTAAGGATGTAAAGTAAAAGGAGGCAAAACACAAGGTATAAGCTCAATCAAGACAATATAGGTTCTTTTAATATTATACACAAAAGAGTTCTTGATTAGTCAACTGTGAGTTTATGATGATTTAGAGAAAATTGCAAGGATCATCCAGAAAACTATGGAACAAGACAGAAGAAAAACTAATATTGAAGCATCTCTAGCTTTTGTCGAAAGCAGCAAAGTAGCATCAATACCTGGATTTCAAGAAGTGTTTAACAACCATACAGTGGATTCAAGGTTGCCAAACATCTAATTCTTCTAAAATTAAATATAGTACACAGACGTCAGCAGCATAATACAACATTTAAAAGCCAGCACAAACCTTTGCTTTACATTTAAACAAAAAAAAAAATCATAAAGGACACTCCTGGCAGGAGTCCGCAATACCAGAAAAAGGTACAACCACAATTTGGAGAACAAAATCAAACATGAAAATCTCAAGTTGGCAGGAAACGTAGCATAGACAAGTTAATCATTATTCAGGAAATCTGAATTGTTGATCGTACAAGTTCAATTTGCATACATGCCTGAATGTTGAATACTAGAAACCATGCCTAATGACTGTGAGTTTAAGTTCTTAAGAGAAACCGGGGTGCCAGACTGTCAGTGATTCATTGTTTTGTTTCATTTTTATTAATATTTCTAAAACAACTTGGCAACGAAAACCAAAGGCCAGAAAATGACACGAAAAAAATCCTATCTTTTTCATCTTGCCGGATAAGAAAATTCCAAATTCTGTAGCAGCTAATTTAGAAAAATAATTAAAAATTCAAGCTTCTAAAGTGAAAACTTGGTGAATCAAAACGATGGCTATTCAGATCTTTGTTGGAGGACAAAACTTTGTGAATTCCTGTTTCAAGGCAGGTAAATATCTGCAACCCTCATATCTCATAGAGCATCATGAACTAAAAGAAGATCAAATGTACATCATCAACTGTCACTTCACGGATAGTACAATCTCAACAAAAAAGATCAAGCATTCCTATAACTGAAATTAAAGCAAGCATACATCATGGTACACCCTCAAATCTGCGCCAAAGCAACTCCTAACCATACCCAAGTCGGTAAACTAATCCGAGACTACGATAAACTTGAACAGTAAGTCCATAACTAACTGAGATCTAACACCAAAACCTCACCCAAATGTCACTAGCAAACAACTAGGACTAAAATCTGAAACCTTTCCATGTTCTGGTCCTTTTGGAAAATCTCTACTGCTGATTAAAATCTCTACTTTAACAGTAAGTCCATAACTAACTGAGATCTAACACCAAAACCTCACCCAAATGTCACTAACAACAACTATGGCAAAAATCTGAAACCTTTCCCTTTTCTGATCTCTACTGCTGATTATTTAGACAAAAGAAAGTAACTTAATTTAGAAAATCAAAGTAAACTGTCACTTCACTGATAGTACAGTCTGAACAAAAGAGATCAGACATTCCTATAACTGAAAGTTAAAGCAAAGCACACATCATGGTTTACAATCAAATCTACACCAAACCAGCACCTATCCGTGACAGTCTAAGCTGATGTGACACTAAGATAAAAGTTAACAGTAAGTTCATAACTAACTGAGATCTAACATCAAAACCTCACCCAAATGTCACTAGCAAACAACTAGGACTAAAATCTGAAACCTTTCCCTGTTCTGATCCTTTTGGAAAATCTCTACTGCTGACTAAAATCTCTAATTTAACAGTAAGTCCGTAACTAGCTGAGATCTAACACCAAAACCTCACCCAAATGTCACTAACAACAACTAGGACAAAAATCTGAAACCTTTCCCTTTTCTGATCTCTACTGCTGATTATTTAGACAAAAGAAAGTAACTTAATTTGGAATTATCTTGTGATCCAGCACCTCCCAATCAATCAAAATACACAAATTGCAAATTAAATACTTCAACAACCAATCAGCAAAGTTCCAAACTAACCAATCCAAGGCGGTGATGACGACGCCGGCCCAGAGCGGCAGGTACCCCCTGCTGAGGATCTTGATGGCGATCGCGCTGCCTATGACCTCCTGGATGTCAGCGCCGACCATGGCGACCTCGGCCATGAGCCATAGCGCGCGTCGCGCCCAGTCGGGGTACTCGTCGCGGCAGAGCTCGGCGAGGTGCCGGCCGGTGGCGACCCCGAGGCGCGCGGCGAGGAGCTGCACGAGGAGGCCCATGGCCGTGGCCCACATGAGCAGCCAGAGCAGCGTGTCCCCGGCGGCGGCGCCGGCCTGGAGGTCCCCCTCGAGGTTGCCCGGGTCGAGGAAGGCGATGCTCATCAGGAAGCCGGGCCCCGTGTAGAGCCAGAGCTTCCGCCACGAGAAGGGCGGGGAGCCGGACGACGAGGCGAGCTGCGCCTCCAGGTCGGCGTCGGCGTCGTCCGAGGAGAGGGACACGATGACCTTCTCGGACGCCTCGAACGCGCGCTCCTCCAGGTCCTCGTCCTCCTCGTCGTGGCCGGCCACGGGCGCCGAGGCGGGGAGGAGGGCGCGCGCCTCGTCGTCGGCCCGGGCCGCGTCGGCGTGCGCCGCGGTGCCGGCGCCGGCGTGGGCGGCCATCGAGATGCGTTTGTTTGCGAGTTACGCTCGCCGGCCGCGGGCGGTGAGGTGCGTGCGGCGATTTGGAGAGGCACGTGGTCGGCACGTGACAGGGGCTCTCCAACCGGATGCTTCCTGATGACTTTCACAGTATCGGCCTCTTTTTGGGCCGTTTTATAGTAGGTTAGTATAATCCTAGTCCGATTGCTACTGCCGTTTGCTGCTGATCATGTTACTGAGCCGTCACGTAAGTATCGCATGCCAAGGTTACATCAACATGACCTTTATAGATACAGCTATCCATCATATTATCTTGTAAATTAGTAAAGGAGTATTTTTTTAAGTAGTACCGTGCGAGTATCTAACGATAGAAACTGACGGGTGATCGATAATCCAAAAAATATTCAGTAGCCGTATTTGGGAAAATGTTTACGTTGAAAGACAACATGAGCAACCAAGTTAAAATGAAAATTGGTCTTGAAAATATCCTGATTGCTTTACGAATACAATAAATAAATAAAACTAGTACTCCTCCGATCCATACTAGTTGCATCTAAAATGGATGTATCTACAATTAAACGTGTCTAGATACATCAAGTACTATGAATCATAGAGAATAATATTTTCGAACAGAGGTAATAGAAACAAGGATATTTTTTTGAACAAAAAGGCATAAGATTTTCCTTAATTCATTGATAAAGAAGAAGTGGGAACCAAGTTTTAGAATATTCATACAACCACACCGAGGGTTACAAAGGTTTAGTCTCCCCCCAATGAAAAGACCCAAATGTTTAGCACCGGCGAGGACCCAAGTCCTAGCTTCTGCCTTGATGCGATCAAAGATGATGGTTGGCATGGTGTTCACATGCTTGAGGGTTCTTGTGTTTCGCTCATTCCAAAATTCTAGGAAACAGCATGAAGAGGGTGGCCATACCTTTCCTTCCAGGGCCGGCCCTGACCCTTGGCAGGGTTGGGCGGTTGCCAAGGGCCCAGGCCTGGGGGGGCCAAGATGGAGGCTTTTTTCTATGCTATATGGGCTGGAAAAAAATGGTCAGCGGGCCCAAAAACGAAATACGTGAAGTTACTCTGTCCGTTCGGCTCCTCCTCGCACAAATCGAATCGCCCGATCCTGGCCCCTGCACACGTATCCGCGTATCGCCCGAAGAGTCGCCGCGTCCGCGTGCGTATCGCCTCGCGCCCTCGCCTCGCCAGTCCTCGCCGGCCGATCCAGGAAGGGGCTGCGCCGGCCGATCTTCCGGTCTTCCCTCCCTGCGTTCGGCTCGCCCGGCCACCGTGCCCGTCCAGCCTTTTTGTAAGTCCTCAACTGATTCCCGGCTAATTCTTTCTTGTAATCTAGAACTATTTTTAGGTTTTTAATTTGAGGTAAATTCATTCATCACTATAGGTGTTACAATGCCACCAAAACAATTGTCTGGTGCTGCGAAAAAAAGGAAGAGAAAGCAAGATGAAAAGATTAGGGAATCGCAAAGAGGCGATTTGAATAAGTATTTTCCAGTTAAAAGTAATGTTGATGTCAACAACAATAATCAGAGGCCAATATCTGATCCGGGACAACCTGATGAGGATAATACAGATGGAGATATTGAGGTCCATGAACAATCCTCAAATAATAATAAGTAACTAACTAGCCAGTCCACAAATAAACTAGCATTACGTTTTCCAAATGTAAGTAAGTAAGTAACTATATTTTTTTGAATGTAATTGCAGATGATGATGATAATGTTAATGAGGACAATATGGAGGAAGAAAATTTGCAGCCTTCATCTAATCCTAATGGTGATGATCAAGATGATTCTCTTTTATCTATGTATGATCCACGAACATGGGATAATCTTGACAACTCCAAACGGGATATATTGATTGAAAAGGGGCCTCTCAGAAAACCGAATCTACAATTCCGTAAGGATGCCGATGGTAGACATTTTTCTTATGCTTATTACTCCAGAAAGTTAGCTAACAATAAGTTTGTTGACCGAAAATGGTTGGTTTACTCAAAAGAGGTGGACAAAGTTTATTGTTTTTGCTGCAAGTTGTTCAAATCAAATCAGACCAAGTACTCTTTGCTAGCATTTGATGGTTTGAGTGATTGGAAGCGTCTTAGTCCGAGACTCAAAGAACATGAGAGAAGCGTCGAGCATTTTACAAACATGAATACATGGAATGAACTAAGGTTGAGATTGAGCAAAAATAAAACGATTGATGATGATATGCAACGAGAGATTGCAAAGGAAAAGGAGCGTTGGAGACAGGTATTGCAAAGAATATTTCATCAGTCAAGTTTCTTGCAAAACGTAATTTGGCATTTCGAGGAACAATTGAGAAGTTGTATTATGATAATAATGGTAATTTTCTAGGCACTATTGAAATGATTGCTGAATTTGATCCTGTGATGCAAGAATATATTAGGCGCATTCAAAACAATGAAATTCATCATCATTATCTTGGCCACTGTATTCAGAATGATTTGATCTCACTCCTCGCCGATGCCATGAAAAAGGTTATCTTAAAGCTCATCAAGGATGCAAAGTAATTCTCTGTTATCTTGGACTGTACCCCGGATGTTAGCCATGAAGAGCAAATGACACTCATTGTGCGTTGTGTCAACCTATCAAGTAACATTCCAAGAGTGGAAGAGTTTTTCCTAGAGTTCTTGAAGGTTGATGACACATCAGGTTTGGAGCTTTTTAATGTACCGCTGGATACACTTGATTCTCTTGATTTGGATGTTGCTAATGTGAGAGGGCAAGGTTATGATAATGGTTCCAACATGAAGGGAAAAAATCAAGGTGTCTAGAATCGTTTGCTTTTAGTAAACCCGAAAGCATTATATATGCCATGTGCATGTCATAGTTTGAATCTCACTCTCTGTGATATGGCAAAATCTTGCGAGCAAGCTATTTCATTCTTCGGTATTATCCAGCGTATATATGTATTGTTTGCACGCTCTACTAAGAGGTGGAAGATTTTGCTTGATAATGTTCCCCTACTAACTGTCAAACCTTTATCTAATACTCGTTGGGAGAGTCGGATAAAGAGTGTGCAGCCTATAAAGTGCCAAACTCCGCAGATAATATCAGCTTTGAAGGAATTGGCGAAGGTTTCTACTGATGATCCGGCCGCGAGTAAGTGATGCTCAAGGTTTGGTCAGTGCACTTCAGAAATTTGAAACTTTAGTTGGCATGGTTATTTGGCATGATATTTTATTTGTTGTAAACATGGTGAGCAAAAAGTTACAGGAAAAAATTGTGTGCATTGATGCTACTATCTAACACATTGAAGGGGTAATTTCATTCTTCAAAACCTTCAGAGATAATGGGTTTGATAAGAGTATTGAGAGTGCGAAAGCCATTGCATCAGGTATGGGCATAGAACCAATATTTCGTACAAAACGTCAAAGTAAAAGGAAGAGGCATTTTGATGAAATCAATGATGATGAGGAAGAACTACAACTATCAGCTATTGAATCCTTCGGAATTAATTACTTTCTTGTAGTTGTTGATGCTGCAATTGCTTCACTGGAGGATCGGTTTGAGCAGTTGAACGCATTTGCAAAGGTGTTTGGTTTCTTATTCAACTCAAAAAATCTGAAGTCCTTGGATGATAGTAGTCTGCAAAATAATTGCACTACTTTTGCACAAAATTTTACTCATAATAAGGCATGTGATGTTGATCTTGATGATTTTGTTTCTGAGTTAAAGGTTCTCCAAGTAACATTGCCAGATGATTTGTCAGCGCTTGAGATTCTTCAGTTCGTTACAACTGCCGATTGTTATCCAAATGTGTCAGTTGCATATCGCATCCTCTTGACTATACGTGTGACTGTAGCCTCAGCTGAAAGAAGTTTCTCTAAACTGAAGCTACTAAAAAATTGTTTGAGGTCAACTATGTTACAAGTAGATTGAATGGCTTGGCTACATGTTGTGAGAAGGATATCTTGGAAAACATTGATCTTGAAACAATTGTCAATGATTTTGCATCGATGAATGCGCGGAGAAGCTTTTTGGAGAAGCACTGAAGCATAATGTCGAAGTACTCATGATAATTTGGTCTTTATTTGAGGTAATGAAACTAGTGCAAAATACATTTTATATTTTGCTGCCATTTTATAATTATGTTTACTGTAATATGCGAACAAACTGAGAGTTTATATATATCTAGTTATACTACATATCGTTTTGAAAGGGCCTTTTTTACGTCGCCCAAGGGCACCAAAATACATAGGGCCGGGGCTGTTTCCTTCTACTCCCATCAGCAAGCACGGTCGAGGTCCACCAAAGCTCGACGTTGTCAAACCAAACCCACGAAGATGGGTCGAAGTCATGTATGTGAAGCCAATCCTTGACCATATTCCAAATCTGGATAGAGGAGCGGCACTTGAAAAGAAGATGTGAGACCGTCTCATCGTGGCACCGATGAACGGGGCATACCCTCCCATTGGGCCACCCCCGCTTCGCAAGGCAATTTGTCGTACGGATGTGGTTCTGGATGATAAGCCAAGAGAAGAGCTTGCATTTAGGTGGAGCCCAAACCTTCCAAACAATGGAGTCCATGCACACGTCAATCGTCCCTCCAAACTGTGCCTTATACGTCGAAGAGCAAGAGTATAAACCATTGTCAATGAGCTTCCAAATATTGAATATTGTATTTGGATAACAAGTGGTCAAATATACCTTTTGTTTGTGATCGAATCTAAAAACTAATATGCATTATAGTAGTGTATTTGCATGGGCGAAGCTCCCTTAAGGCAAGGCAGGGCAGCCACCCTACCTTAATTTTTGGTGAATATATTTTGAGTGGTCGTGCATCGAAAACAGACTCCCTGTGAGAAAGCTATGCTTGTTTTAGTGAACATTGTGTAAAATCGACTTTGAACTGGAAACATAGACTCATATTCTAGGTTCAATATAAATAACAATGATTCTATATTTCTATTATAGAGATTTATCATGAATCTTAGTATATGCAGGATAACTTTGTGATATTCATTATTCAAATGTGTAGAATTGAAAATGTTGGGGGGATGACCCCCGGTATGCCAAAGGTATGCCATACCGGGTGGTCTCACCCTTCAAGATACCGGTTTAATGTTCATACCGGAACAAGAAGATAGAGTTTGGCTAAGTAAAGCTAAGCCGGTATCCCCAAGAGGGGTATACCGGAACCAGGAAGGAAAGATGCCGGCGCACCGGAAGGAAGAGCACGTCGGCTGGCTGGTCAAAGATTCCGTCAGAAGCTAAAGGACAAGGATGAGCTAAGCAAAGTAGCTTTAAACGAAGGCTTGAAGACAAAGAAGAGGATGACGGCCAAAGAAGCCGGAGGACGTCGACCTCCCTGTTTAAAGAAGACCCGGCGTCATCCGTGATTAAAGTAGCTTTATAAAGTATCTTTGTAAAGTAGTTTGTCTAGTCAAAGATCCCATTAGGGTTTCTTGTTCTGTAAGCCACCCTCTCCCCTATATAAGGAGAGGGGGCAGCCTCTTTCATAGGCGCGATCCGGCGAAGAAAGAAAAACCTGTAACCTGTGAAGATCAATGAACATGGTGATCTAGAGCGAGTTCATCCTTGTGTCTTTCTTCTTCTACCTCTGGCCTTGGCCAGGTTCCTGAGGAAAGCATCCGGAAGTTCATCCATCTAGTCACAAACCCTCCCCCGAATCCTCTAGCGTCCATTCGGCCCCAAGATAAGCCATCCTATGGCATCTGTCTGTTCACCACGACGACAGTTGGCGCCCACCGTGGGGCATGAAGTGGCGCTTGCTGGAGTTCACATTCGGGCGGGCATCCTCGACATCAACGGCGAGCGCACGGTGTCCGCGCTCGTGCAACGCATCTACAACATGGACTTCATCAACGATAACGCCGGCTGCTTCGCCAACGGCGGCAAGTTCCCGCAGAACGGCCGCACCATCGAGTTCGGCAGCATCCGCGTCTATTTCGGCACCGTCCCTGTGCGCCAGCGCCTTTCGCCGGTGCTGGTGGCGCCGGATCCGCCAAGATGGCTGTGTGCTGGCCGCGCCACCGGTAGCGTGGAGGTCATGATGGCTGGTGCGGTCAACACCGGCAAGGGAGCTGTGGAGGAAGGAGATGAACGTGCGGCATCGACCCGCGCGGCAAAACCACCGCTGGAGCGTGACGCCGGCGTCGCGGGAGCATCATCAGCACCACCGGCAACACCTCTTCAAGCAGCGATGCACACGCTGGCCACGCCCATCGCGCAGAACGTCGACCCGGCAAAGGCTCAGGAGGAGCTGGAGGCCACGCGCAAGGCCCTGCTTACCGGTGGCGCCGACATCATCCGGGCGCAGCGCGAGCTAAACCTAACCCTACGTGAGTACAACGCTGCCCATGGCTTTGCTTCAGTTAGTGCTCATGCTGCTAGGATGCCGGAAAACCGGCTTAAGGCTCGCAATCTAGATCAGGACTTGCGCAGAGAAGTTCTTACCGGCAAGAGTGCATCTGTATCTGTAAGCATCGTAGAAAAGCCTAAGTACAGTAGTCCGGATAAAACTATAAAAGCCGCTAAAGCTGCAGTAGAGTTATGTGAATCTCTTTCCGGTGACGAGTTGGCAAAGCAGCAAGAACGTGTAAAAGAGCTGTTGAAAACCATTGAGCAGCAAAATGCCGAGCAGCTAGCTAAGCTGAACGAGGCAGTGGCCTCAAAATCCGCGCGTTCAACAAAGAATGCCGGAAGCAAGTCCCAGGGGCAGGCATCGTCCCCTCATCCGGGCAAAAGAAGGGAAAAAGAAAAGAATGCACGGCAGATGACTGTGTATGATCCAGTTCTTGCCGGAAAACAGAAAGCCGGGCAACATGATGCCGGTAGAAAAATCCAAGGGGCAGATCGGGGCTACGCCAAGGGAGGCTATGCCGGAAACAATCATGCCGGTAGATACGAAACCGGGCAAAATTATCGAGCCGCAAGAGTGGCGTACGTGGATGAAGAAATGCCACCACCAGGGTACCGGCAGGCAAGGGCCGCGGAACCGGAAGAATACGATGAATCTGATTCCGAGGTGGATCGAACAAGAGTCCACCGGAACCCTTTGGGGGAACGCCTGGGGGAAAGATGTTTGCCAGACCGGGATGCGAGGCACAGGTTGGACAGGGTACATCTCTCTGCGATAGTTGAATGTGAGGGACCTCCGGGCCCAAGGTGTTTTGGCCCACGGATCATGAGAGAAGAACCACCGGTACGCAACTTCCAGTTGCCCCGGGACACAAGAACATATGATGGTACGACCAAGCCGGAAGACTGGTTGGCAGATTATGTCACAGCTGTTTATGTGGCTGGTGGTGGAGTAAACCGGCGTTGGGCGGTAAGAATCATACCGTCCTACCTCGTGGGTCCAGCGAGGATTTGGCTTAACAATTTGCCGGCGGGAAGTATTAACGGATGGTTGGACTTTGAGGAAGCGTTTGTGAACAACTTCAGCAGTACCTACAAAAGGCCAAACCGGCCCCAACAGCTTGCGCTGTGCCAACAGCGTGCTGGAGAAACAGACCGGGATTATCTCACCCGGTGGAACTCAATGAGAAATACATGTGAAGGAGTGATTGAGGCACAAGCCATTGCTTGGTTCAGTCAAGGATGCCGGAGAGGATCACCTTTGTGGCAAAGGCTGCAGAGAAGCATGCCCACAACCTTGGCGGAAATGATACGTGTGGCAGATAGCTATGCATTGGGAGACCCAATGCAACCAGTAGTGCAAGCCGAGCCGGAGCAGTCGAATCCGCATCAGCAGCAATACCGGGATAACCGGAACAACAAAAGAAGGGAAGATTTCCCGGATCGAAGATATGCATCACACCAAGTTGCTGCCGTGCAGGAAAATCATGGCGCCGCCGCGGTCGGAGACGAGAAAACCGGATCGCAGCCATGGGCGGGTCCTAAAAAGCGATGGGTAGAAAAGAAACCCCGGGGCCAGAAAAAGAAGCGGCGGGAACCCGTGAAATACACCATGGAAGCTGCCATGGACCAACCTTGCCGGTGGCACACGCCGAATCCGGATCACCCGTCAAACCACTTGACGAAGGATTGTTCTTGGACCAAGTTCTTGATGCAAAGGGGAGCGGTAAAAGATGCGCAGGCGCCAGGGGGCCCCGTGCAGCAACAACAGCAATTACCACCTCCACCACCACTTACTGGAGCGAACGCCTTACCGGTGCAGCCTCAGCCGAACGAGCAACGAGTACCGGCAGGTTAACCGGGTGGAGCAAAACAATGACCAACCACCTCCACCGGCACCTTTAGGCCGGAATGTTTACGAGGACCCGCATCCGTGCTGTGTTGACTTTGTCACCGAGCCAATGGACGAGCAAAGTGTGCACCGCCGTTCCATGGAAGTGAACGCCGTGATGCCGGCGGTTCCAAAGTACATGCTTGTGGTCGGATCGGGAAATTACCTGGTCGTTCAAGGATCACCCCAAAATCATGCCGAATCCGGGTGGGTATGCCCTAGTTGTGGACCCAATAATGAAGGGGCCGGAAACTCGAGTAAAATTCAGCAAGGTGCTGATAGACAACGGTAGCAGCATAAACATCATGTACAAGCACACCATGCGTACGTTGGGCATAACAGAGAATATGCTGCAGCCGACTCACACGACTTTCCATGGGATTGTTCCCGGTTTGTCTTGCGCCCCGATAGCAAAAGTTCGGGTGGATGTGTCGTTTGGAGGACGTGACAATTGTCGTGTTGAGAATCTTGAGTTTGAGGTGGTGGACTTAGATAGTCCCTACCATGCCTTGTTGGGGAGACCGGCATTGGCAGCTTTCATGGCATCAACTCACACGGCCTATCTCAAGATGAAGATGCCGGCACCTCATGGACCACTGACTGTGGTGGGAAACTATAAAGTCTCAATAGAAACTGCTTCCGCCGGGTCGAACCTGGCAGAATCGCTGGTGATAGCGGAAGAAAAGAAAAGAATGCAAACTGCTGTTGCGCTGGCTCAGTCCTCAAAGTTGAGCCTAGCGGCAATGAGTGGAAGCTTGGACTCACCGACATTCAAGCCGACAAACGAGACAAAGGACATTGTGCTTGGATCCGGCTTACCCGGACCGCACCGTTCGTATCGGTGCCGGCCTCGATCAAGCATAGGAAAGCGCGCTCGTCGGCTTCCTCCGTGAGAATCGGAATATCTTTGCCTGGTCTACGATGACTTGGTGGGTGTTCCGAGGAGGCTGGCGAGCACTCTCTAAACGTCCAAAAAGATGCTAAGCCGGTGCGTCAACCTTTGCGCCGGTTCGCTGAAGATAGGAGAAAGATCATTGGAGAAGAGGTAACAAAACTGCTGGTTGCCGGTTTCATCGTGGAGGTCACGCACACAGAGTGGCTGGCCAATCCGGTGATGGTCGAAAAGAAAAAAGATGAGAACCTGGAGGCAAAACTCGCAAAGGTGTGGCGCATGTGCATTGACTACACCAACCTCAACAAAGCTTGCCCGAGAGATCCTTTCCCTTTGCCCCGAATCGATCAAGTGATCGATTCTACTGCTGGGTGTGAGCTGTTGTCTTTCCTGGATGCCTATTCCGGTTTCCACCAAATCCCTACTGAAAAAGAAGATCAAATAAAAACTGCGTTCATTACCCCGCACGGGGCTTATTGCTATGTTACGATGCCTTTTGGTTTGCGCAACGCTGGTGCAACGTACCAGCGCTGTATGCAAAAATGCTTGTTTGATCAAATCGGAAAAAATGTGCAAGTTTATGTGGATGATATTGTGATAAAAACTAAGGTAAAAGATACCTTAATCGATGACATCCGGCAAACGTTTGATAACCTAAGGCGGTTCCGGATGAAACTTAATCCGGCAAAGTGCACCTTTGGTGTCCCTGCCGGCAAGCTGCTTGGTTTCCTTGTGTCAAGCCGGGGCATTGAGGTTAATCCGGTAAAAATCCGGGCAATAGAAAGAATGACTATCCCACGAGAATTGAAAGATGTGCAAAAGTTTACCGGAAGCTTGGCATCGCTGAGCCGGTTCATAAGCAGGCTAGGAGAAAAGGCCTTGCCACTATATGCTTTGATGAAAAAATCGGATACTTTCGTCTGGACCACACAGGCAGACGCAGCATTTAAAGAATTGAAAAACATGCTCGTAACGGCCCCAATTCTGGCCTCACCCTTGGAAAGAGAACCTATGTTGCTTTATATAGCGGCAACAAACCGGGTGGTTAGTGTTGTGGTTGTGGTGGAAAGAGAAGAGGAAGGAAAAACCGTCCAGAGGCCGGTATACTACCTGAGCGAGGTGCTCTCCTCATCAAAACAAAACTACCCACACTTCCAAAAGATGACTTATGGCGTGTTCATGGCCGCCACGAAACTCAAACATTACTTTGAGGAGCATCCCATGAAGGTGGTAAGTGAGGCACCTATCTCCGATATCATGGGCAACGAGGACGCCAGTGGCCGGATTGCAAAATGGGCAATTCAGCTATCACCGTACGTACCAGTGTATGAAAGAAGAGATGCCATAAAATCGCAAGCTTTAGCTGATTTCTTGGTCGATTGGGCGGAGATACAATACAAGCCGCCAGAACACAAGACAGAATACTGGAAGATGCACTTTGACGGATCCAAGCTCAAGGAGGGCCTAGGTGCCGGTGTGGTACTCACCTCACCAAAGGGAGATCATCTCCGGTATGTTTTACAAGTGCACTTCAGGGCGTCAAACAATGTCGCTGAGTACGAAGCTCTGATACATGGGCTCAAGGTTGCAAAGGAAATCGGGGCACTTAGGATCATTTGCTATGGTGATTCAGATCTTGTGGTGCAACAATGTTCCGGAGACTGGGACGCGAAAGATGCCAACATGGCCTCATACCGGTTCCACGTGCAAAAGATTGCCGGCTTCTTCGAAGGATGTGAATTTCACCATGTGCCGCGCGCAGAAAATGAGGCCGCGGATACCTTATCCAAGCTAGGTTCGTCCAGGCAAGAAATTCCTCCCGGAATAGCTCTGGCGCACTTGAGAGCTCCATCAATCAAGCCAAGTCCGGAGTCGGAATCAATTTTCGTACCGGAATCACATGTGGTGCCAATGGAGATTGACGAAGGAAACCCGGGGACTACTCCGGCAAACTCGGGGACTGTACCGGTAAACTCGGGGACTGCGACGCCCATGCCGGAAGAGGCGATGCTTGTGGATAGAATGGACATAGACATGCCGGTATTTGCGGTTAGAGAGGCACCATCTTGGGTCGAACCTATTAAGGAATTCCTGATCAACGGCACCTTGCCGGTTGACGAAAATGAATCAAGAAGGATACAGAGAAGGTCCAAAGCTTACACCATCATCAATGGCGAGGTATACAAGAGAAGTGTTACCGGTGTCCTCCAAAGATGTGTGAAGCCGGAAGAAGGAAGAGAAATGCTTGAGGAGATTCATCGAGGAGAATGCGGGCACCACGCTTCTTCAAGGGCGTTGGTAGCAAAAGTGTTCCGGCATGGATTCTGCGGCCCACGGCCTTAGATAATGCGAGGATTTGGTAAGGAAATGCAATGGCTGCCGGAGGTACGCTAAGCAAAACCATACCCCGGCGTCCGGCTTAAAAACCATACCGCTGACTTGGCCCTTCGCTGTTTGGTGCACTGGACATGGTGGGACCGTTCAAAACGCAAGGGAAACATGACCCACATCTTAGTAATGGTGGATAAATTCACCAAGTGGCTGGAGGTGAAGCCTATCGCAAAGTGTGATGGTCACACAGCAGTGAAGTTCCTGAAAGATGTAATCCTGCGGTATGGATACCCACATAGTATCATAACCGACAATGGCTCAAACTTTGCTCAAGGAGAGTTCAAACGATTTTGTGAAGACAAGAATATCCGGTTGGATTTGTGCTCGGTGGCTCACCCGCAAGGCAATGGCCAAGTTGAGAGAACAAATGCTTTGGTGCTTTCCGGTATCAAACCCAGACTCATTGATGCGATGGAGAAATCGTCGGGATGTTGGATCGATGAGCTACCATCAGTGTTGTGGAGTCTAAGAACAACTCCAAACCGGTCTACCGGATACACGCCATTCTTCATGGTTTATGGAGCAGAAGCGGTCATACCAACCGACATTCTCCATGACTCCCCAAGGGTGCAACTCTATACCGAAGAAGAGGTAAAAGAGGCACGGGAAAATGATGTAGACTTGCTAGAAGAAGCAAGAGAACTAGCTCTGGCAAGAACAGCCATTTATCAGCAAAACCTCCGACGCTATCATAGCCGGAAGGTAAACCCGAGGGTTTTCCGAGAAGGAGACCTGGTGCTACGCCTGGTGCAGCGCACTGAAGGCAGGCACAAACTTTCCCCTCCATGGGAAGGACCCTTCATTGTGAGCAAGGCTCTCCATAATGATGCATATTACTTAATTGATGCACAGGAATGGAAGAAAGGAAAGGCGGACAAGTCAGGAGAGGAGACCAAACGCCCATGGAATGTAGCTTTGCTGCGTCCTTTCTACTCTTGAAGTAGTGCTGTAAGAGTTTCTTTTTTGTACCTTGATTGCTATGAATAAAAGATGTCGGAACCTCGAATGAGTCTCGGGGACTACCCTTACTGAATTGCATGAAACATGTCTATTTTTTACGTCTACCGGTTGCTTATTGAACGTTTTTTCTTTCCGGTTTAGTAGTGTGCTAAACCCTACCGGAGTCTTCGACTCTGCTGTCGTCCATAACTTGGCTTCATGGCAAGCAAGATAAACCGGTAGGGGATAAGCACATGAGCTGTGGAGAGGAGACCGGGAAAGAACAATCCGGAAAAATTTAACTAACCCCGGTTATACCGGTTTTTTGCAAAATTTCGAATTGTTTCTAAATTCAAGAAAATGCTTGTTTGGTGAAAGAACCTTGTGCTCATACGCCAAAGAACGCCCAAAGAAGGCAGGCAGAGCCAAGGCAAAAGAACCAAGTATGCATCGAATTGGATGCAGAGGCAATCTGGAAATCTTTGCAGTACAAGATAAAAGCAGAACCAAAAACGCAAAAATGCTAAGGCAAACTTAAGATAATTAGCTACCGGTATAACTTACCGGCACAAAATGTTGTACGGCAACCACGAGCAGACTTTAAGTTTTACATCATAGGCCCCGGCATACCGGGGCAGAATTTAACAAAACATTGTCTTGAGGCACGCAGGGGCCTAACGGCATAACGAGGTTATATCACAAGGCGGATAATCGGGCGGCGGGGGCTTCCGGAGGAGCATCGCCGGCACCGAGCGTCGTCTAGAGGCTCCTCCTCGGCTTCATCTTCCTCCTCATCAAGATAATCTTGGACGTCGGGAGGGGGAGGAATGAAGGTGCGCATTTCGGCGTACTCCGCGATACGGTACGCGCGATCCGCCGCTTGGCGGCAAGAATCGGGTCCCGGATCGGTTTCCGCGCCTTCGCGCACTCCGGTGAGGGCATCCAGGTCGAGCTCCGGGTACCAGGAGCAAGCGACGCGGAGGGCAGAATCTGCTCCAGCGCGGGCAGCGGAGCACTGCCATTCGCGGATCCTCCTGCCGGCGCCCTTGAGACGATCACTGATTAAGGAGAAAGTGTCCGGCACCTCCTCGCCAGGCCAAAGGGTCCTGAAGAGCTGGGTAGCTACATCAGGGATGTCAGATAAGTTGCGATCTATGGCGCGCATGTGAGACACCCGCGCGTTAAGCGCGACCAGATGGTCGTTAGGCGTCCATGGCACGGCAAGATTCGCCTGGCTCTGGGTAGGGCGACGCGCGTTAACCTTCTTGACAGCGTACGTCTGGGAGTCCGGAAAGAGGCCTGCGCAAAGAAAAAGGGCTAAGGAAAAGAATCCGGAAGAAAACGAATCCGGAAGAAAAAGAGACCGGAAGAAAAGATAGCGAAAAGAAAATGGGGTCGGAGAAAAAATGGCTCGTATGCAGTAATCAAAAGACTCACGATAGGCAAGTGCGTCAGTTTGCAAGATTAGCTGGTTGCACTCCTTGTGCTCCTCCTCCAGCCGCGCGGCTTTCTCCTCGGCGCCTTTCCGGGCCTTGGCCAGCTCCTCCAGCTCAGCTCGCAACACCACGGTGGCATTGCTGGCGTCCTCCAGGGCCTCGTTCATCTTGGCCGCTGCATCAGCTTCAGCGGCTTTGAGGACCTTGGCATGGTCAAGACCTAGCTGAATCAGCTGGGACTTGAGCTCCTGGTAGCTGGTCTTCTGGGCGCTCAGCTCCTCCTGATGCTGCTGAATGAGCTGGTCCTTCTCCCCTGCAACACAGAAAAGAAGATGTAAACAAGATTGTGTTTGTAACATTGAGTATGAAACCAAGTTAGCAGGAGAAAAGAAAAAAGTTGTACGTTGAGCGGCGGCAAGCTGCTCCTTGAGAGCATCAATGGAAGCTTCAGGGATCACTGTTGAGCAGAAATTGTGAATGTTAGAAGGAAAAAGATTCTGGTAAGGAAGACGCCGGCAGAACAAAAGTTTACCTTGGCACTTATCGTGTGCCTCAGCGAGCTCCCGATGCTCCCATAAGAGCTCCTCAAAGAGGGCCTTCCGAGCGTCAGCCGTGAGCTATTCAAAGAAAAAGAGGTTAGATAAGTTCCGCGCTAAGAACAAAGTTCTTAACCCGAAACTCGGGAACTGGCAGTGCCGGTTTCGCGCGTTCTAAGATAAGTTTCGCGCTAAGAACAAAGTTCTTAACCCGAAGCTTGGGGACTGGCAGTGCCGGTTTCGCGCTAAAGTTTTCAAAATTCAAGTTTTGTCCTAAAAGCTGCGCTTTCACCACAAAACTCGGGGACTGGGAAGATAGACAGGAGAGAAACCGGCATGAAACTAAAAGATAGAACAAATCCGGAAGTAAGGAAACCGGTAACAATTGAGAAAAGTTAGTAGAACATACCATCAGGTTGTTCGTGGCATCGTACCACGCGTTGTCGAGCTCTTTCACGGCGTCGCGAAGCCGCATGAAGTGCTCTTCGGAGGACCTGTCCCCAGCTAGATCAGGTGCCGGCAGCCTGTCCTTGCCTAAGCCGCGGGTCGCCGGAGACACGTCCGCGGTGTTCCACTTCTGGGCGTAGGGCAGAAGGTGCCCCAGATCCTGGCCTCTGCGCTTGAACTCAGTGATACGGCCGAGAAGACCGGTGGCCTTAACGGCAGTATCCTTGGCGGCCTTGGAGACGTGCAGCACCAGAGGTTGTTGGCCACTAGAAGGGGCGCTGGAGGCCGTCGCCTTCCCCTTGATGAGCTTGGAAGTCCTGAGCGGTGGCGCGGCAGGAGCGGCCACGGGAGGCTTGGCGCGAGGAGCACCTGGCGGCGGCATGAGGATGGTTCGTGGAGATTGGGGAGCGTTGTGCGCATCACTCGGATTGGAACTTTCCGGCGCGGAGGATTCCGGCGCGGAAGTTGTCTTTTTCTCAGGGACGGGAGGAGCTGGAGGCTCCGCCCGCCCGGCAGCATCTTCTTCTCCGGCACCGATATTGCTGGTGCCGGTATCCTGGTTCTCTGGGAAGAAGGAAAGATCCTCCTCCGTGCGGTGATCTGACATTGAAGGGGCCGCACGCCCCGAACTTGTTGTGCCCCCCGAAAGGGAGGCAGAGGTGTTACCGGCACCAGGTGGTGCCGAGCTTGAGCGAGGAGGAGGGGTTGAGGTCCTTGCGGAACCCTCAGAGCCTGATGGCATTGGGCCAAGCTTGAGCGCAGGGCTAAGAAAAAAGAAAGAAAGATAGTTGGAAAAAAGCAGCCGGAAAAAGAACTTGGCAAGAAAGAGGCAGGAAAATGAAAAGCTTACCCGGAAGCGGTTGGCATCTGCTTGCGCCCGTAGCGGCGCACGCCCACTTTCTTCTCCCCCAAAGGCTCAGTCCGGAAGCGCTTGGAGGGAGGGGCCTGGCTGGAACCATCATCAGATGCCGGCCGTTTGTTCTTTTGGCCCTGGGCCATGAGCTTGTCCACAAACTCAGAGCCGGCCTCGGCGCGCAGGGGCGGCACGTGCTCATGGATCTGTGAATTGGATAAGGCTAAGAGGCAATTCGGAAGAAAACGATAGCGGAAAGGTAAAAGAAACTGGAAAAGAAAATACCTCTAGCATTGTCAGGTCATCAGAGGACCCGGTTGGCTTTGGCGGAGACCGGCCCAGACGCGATGCCGGGGTCTTGCCCATCTTCAGATCCTTCCAAAAGATGTAGGGATCTGGGTCGAAGGAGTCAAGGGCGCGCTTCCGGCAAGATCCTCGCCACTCTGCTTCAATAAGAGGAAAGCGGTCCTTGGCCTGAAACATGAAAAAGAAGATTAGCAAAAGCAGAAAGTCACCGGCAAAAACAACCCCAATCGCATAATCCCTTACTTCTTGAGTTGGAGGGTTAGTAGTGCTGAAGGGAAGGAGGCCCCATTCCCAGTTAGATGGCATAGCAGTTTGGCAAATCTGCTTAGCCTTGAGAACGACGTCCTTCTTGCTAAGGGGATGGCCTGTGATCTTGGTGGGATCGCCAGGACCGTACATCTCGCTCATCCTATGCGCACGGCGCTGCAAAGGAAGCACCCGGCGCGAGATAAAGGTGCGTACAATGTCGTCGGAGCAGATGCCGGTGTCCTTCATCTTCTGCTTCATGAAGCGTATAATCCGGTTGGTCTCGTTATGAGACTCCTTCGGATTGTAGCCCCAGTTGGTCTTTGCGGGCGGCGCCGGATTGAAAGGAGGCAGACCAATGAGATCTGCAGCGCCGTTGTTCTTCACATAAAAGAACGTCCCTTGCCATAACCGGCAAGATTCGAGGCCGGAGAACTTAAAAAAGGGGCTCCCTTGACGGGAGCTGATTATGCAAGACCCGCATTGCACGGGAGGTTTGGGCTTGGGGATATCTAAGCCCTGAACGGAGTTAATTCGAAGAGCAAAGAAGCGGGCAAACGTCTCACGAGTGGGACGAATGCCGATATAGGCCTCCATGAAGGTGGCATAACAAGAAAGGTAAAAGATGGAGTTACCAGGAAGATGGTGAGGTTGGAGCTTGTAGAAATCTAGAAGATCCAGGAAAAAAGAGGAGAGAGGAAGGCCAAAGCCACGCTCAAAGTGAGCAAGAAAAACAACACGTTCATCGGGCTGGGGGTCCGGTACTATTTCGTCATCGGGAATCCGGCAAGTGACTCCTTCCGGAATCCTGCGGGACCGGTACAACCAATCGATCTCATACTTAGTGACATTGGAGCCCATCCAGGCTCCGCGGGTGATTGGGGAAGGCTCTTCGCCAGATGATTGGCTGGAGCTACTCGAGGCTTCACCAGAGCCACTTGCTTCAAGGTGGCTGCCGGATGCTTGGCTAGAGCTACCGGATTCTAAATGGCTACCGGAGTCTTGATGGCTACCGGAACCTTGGTGGCTACCGGATCCCTGCTCGTTGCCGGAATCGGTCTCCATCGGATCTGAAGCTGTAGATTCGCCGGGAGATTGTCTACTAAGTCTAGCGGAAGAGGAAGAGGAAGATGCGGAGGAAGATTCCTCGTCAGACATTGAATGGAAGATGAAAGAAACAGAAATCCCACACTTGGACCCCGCGTGAAGATCTACGAGTAAGAAGAAAACCAAAGAAAAAGAGGAAATAAGAACACCGTAGACCCCAGATCTAAAAAGCAAGCAAATGGCGAGCAAAGTAAGATTGGAACTAACCTTGAGCGTCGCAGTTGCTGAGGAAAGCTATCACCGGAGAAAGAAGGCACCTGCGGTTGTCGACGAGGACCACCGACGGCGAGGCGAAGAAGGTCGCAAAGAAGCAAGAATGCAGCGCACTCGAAGGAGGTGCTGCAGAAGGTCCCCGTACGACGAGGTCCGGCGGAGGCTCGGCGTAAGTTCGCCGGGCGGCGAAGCTCAAGCGAGCAGCGGCGGACGAACAGCGGCGAAGGCGCAGAGGCGAGGAGCACTATGCGCGAAGATAGGGGAAATGCGAAGAAGAGGAAGAAGAAGGGGCAGTTGTGCTTATAAAGGAGAGAGAAGATGGGCTGAAAACCGCTGGGCCTACGCGGTTTGCCTCGCGGCCCGCGACGGTTCGCATCGCAGGTCGCCACGTGGCATAAAGATACACGCGGAAAAAGGGAGGCCACACGGAGGCACACACAAGATCTGAAGCGGTGAGTGGGATCTGCAGCGATGCATTAAATGGGCGCGCGGGGGTCAATACGAAGTGACAACTGACACTGGCATGACAGACACAGTGCGCATGTCTCTGACAGGCACGAGACCCGATATATTCTCGACCTCGTCGAGGAGATATTCAATGACTAAGATACCGGAAGGTAAGATGCCGGAGAATGCCTTGCGAGCAGAGAAAGTGTGAGTCCGAGCAAAGATGTCGGATTTGAGTCGAAAACCAAGAAAGTTAAACCGGTATCCGAAGATACGGAAACCTGGCATGGTCTGTTGGATAGAATCCGCCAGACTATACCAGCTTCGGGGACTAATGTTGGGGGGATGACCCCCGGTATGCCAAAGGTATGCCATACCGGGTGGTCTCACCCTTCAAGATACCGGTTTAATGTTCATACCGGAACAAGAAGATAGAGTTTGGCTAAGTAAAGCTAAGCCGGTATCCCCAAGAGGGGTATGCACGGAACCGAGGAAGGAAAGATGCCGGCGCACCGGAAGGAAGAGCACGTCGGCTGGCTGGTCAAAGATTCCGTCAGAAGCTAAAGGACAAGGATGAGCTAAGCAAAGTAGCTTTAAACGAAGGCTTGAAGACAAAGAAGAGGATGACGGCCAAAGAAGCCGGAGGACGTCAGCCTCCCTGTTTAAAAAAGACCCCGGCGTCATCTGTGATTAAAGTAGCTTTATAAAGTATCTTTGTAAAGTAGTTTGTCTAGTCAAAGATCCCATTAGGGTTTCTTGTTCTGTAAGCCACCCTCTCCCCTATATAAGGAGAGGGGGCAGCCTCTTTCATAGGCGCGATCCGGCGAAGAAAGAAAAACCTGTAACCCGTGAAGATCAATGAACATGGTGATCTAGAGCGAGTTCATCCTTGTGTCTTTCTTCTTCTACCTCTGGCCTTGGCCAGGTTCCTGAGGAAAGCATCCGGAAGTTCATCCATCTAGTCACAAACCCTCCCCCGAATCCTCTAGCGTCCATTCGTGTAACACCCCAAATTTCAAAACAAAGATAAAATAAATTTCCTTTTTCCAAAAATGAGAACCAACAAAAACTTTTCTTAAATAGAGTGCAATGCATAGTGCTCATACCCAATCCTTGTGTTTTGCCATGATGAGTGTTATTATGCTTATGTGATAAACCCTATAACCCTAAAGTGATCAAGTGAAGATCACAAACCAAATAAAAGAAAAGAGAAATCAAATAAGAAAAACCTAAACCCTAACCTTCTCAAAACCCAGTGGATCTATTTTGAGAAATCCAAAAATAAAGAAAAAAAGACATATGTGGGCATATAGCCCTAATGTGTAAATTCTTGAACCCTACCTCTCTTATTTGTTCTAAATAGTGGTGAACCATGGTGAACCCCACTAAACCCTAAACCTCATCCCTCTTGTCACCCACCTTTGAAAAATAAAATAAAAAGGAAAGATCTTAAATAGGAGAAAGGCATATGCAAGCCTATGGCCACTTTGTGCAAAGGCTCCAACCTTGAGGGTTAACATTGGTAGATGATTTGGAATACCTCAACACACTCAATAAAGTACTTATCAAACAATTCAAGTGATAAACCAAATAAAATCAAACATATGCATAGAGGCATATGTGACAATTAACCAAAATATTAAAAAGTGACCTAGGCACCCACCTTGTCCCAAAATGGTGTGAACCTTTCTCCCAACTCAATCAAACCCCAAATAAACCTCACTCTGGTCAAAGTAAAGAAAAGAAAAATAAAAGAATAAAAGGTTAGAAAATCACAAACCCTCACATATGGCTCTATGCCATTTTTTTTTAATTTTGAACCTAGACCATTTTGGTCTTCACCATTATTTGAATAATGTTACTACACACTTATTACAACTGTTTGAATCAAAGAAACACAATTCAAATCAAAATCTCACTCAATTTGTGCTCACATGTGATTATGGCCAAAACTGCCATTTCTAGTCTGGTCACTACTTTGAGCCCTTGTATCTCAAGATTCTCAAACTAAACTTTCTAAATTCTTTGCATGTCATCCAAGAGGACATCAAGATGAACAACTTTTGTAAAGACAACCAAGCCAAATTCTTTTTAGATCAAATACTATGCTCATCCAAAGTTGGGACTTTTTAACACATGCAACATTCTATTCAAATGGAAATTTTGCAATTCTTTTTATTTTTGAAAACCACCACCACCAAGGTGAGTTGTGGACCATCTGAAACAAGTCCAATCCATCCCTATCATCATTTTTCAAATTTGCATGCACAAGGCAATTAGACAAAAGTTTGGGATCCAATTCAAATTCCAACTCACACTCACTATTTCTACATAATGCTTGGCCACACTCTACTCACCCCCGGTGCCCTACATGTCCCCTGGTCCCCTCTCCATCAAACCCCAGCCTAGAAACCCTAGGAGGAGAGCCCAACATGGCCTAGCCATGGCCATGCCGGCCATGTCACCCATGGACATGCCTCACCTCTTTCTCTCCACCTCAACACTCACCACCATGCCCTACTACTTCTCCTTGACCTCCTGAACATGCTGGTGCTCGCTGTTGGTCGAGTGGAGGCCGACACAGCCCGGACCAGCGCGCGCCCACGATGTCCCGTGCGACACGGGCGGCATGGCCACGTCGCCGTATGCACGTCCGCGCACGCCACGGCCACACGTCGCCTCGCCGCCTCTCTCCATCCCTCGGCCCCCTTTTCTTCGAGTTGAGCAGCACCGCGACACCACGAACACGTCGGACACGCTCACGATACCCACCAGCGCCCGCCGCCGCCGGGAACGACGGCCGCATCACGCCATTGCCGCGCCGTACACCCCTGCCCCCGACAGCGTTAGGCACCGCCCAACCTCGCCGTTGCCGCCAGGAGGACCGCACGGACATGCTGAACACCGCCGCGCCATCACCTACCCCTTTAACTCGCTGGAGACGCCGCCCTGCTGTCGCCCTTGCCACACCCCTCACGGCCACCTTACCGCCTATAAAAGGAGCCACCCCCGCACCTCCATCACCACAACAAACTTGCTCCACTCCTCTCCCTGAACCTCCTCCGCCCATCTCCTCTGCACATCGCCGCAGCCTAGCCCTCCAATTTCTCGCCGGAGACCCGCGAGCAACCACGGACCAATCCACCGCTACAGGCCACCTCAAGCCTCGCCGTCGGTACCAGTCGACTTGCCGTCGAGGACAACCTCGCCGCGCGTCAACGCCGCCGCTCGCCGGAGTCCCTGCTCGCCGCCGACCCCCTACCTCCGCCGCGGCAGCAACCTCTTCTCCCCGACAACGACGACGACGCCCAGCCATTCGATTGGATCCTGATCCAACGCCTCTCAGCCTCCAGTACCGTTTCGGTAAGTAGCAGTCACTGACGCGCGGGCCCCTCTGCCAGTTGGCCCGTGGCGCGTTGAAACGTTACTGGGCCAGCCCAGTTTGTTTCCCTCGTTTCGGCCCAAGTTGCTTTCCCGCCTAGGCCCAAGTATTTGAATTTGAAATTTCGAATTTGATTAATTTGCTTACTGGTCCTGTCTTGTAAATTAAATAGTTTCAAATCTACCCAACCAAATTTGATGAAATTTATATGGTTGGAAAGCTTGTAAAAATATCTATCCAACCTCACTGGTCCCACCTCAAGATCTGTTGTGGAAATAAAATGATAAAAAGAAGAAGGCGGGGACTTTTCCCTATTCAAATAATTATTAAAAATCAAATAAAATATATATTAAGTTAATTCCAACTCTACTAGCTCACATTTGACTTACACTAATTGATTATGCAATAAAATGGTGTGGTCACTTTGCATGATCATGCCCTAGTTAAAATAGTGGACAATATGGCTATTTTATTAAAGTAGTATTGTCCAAAAATATTAGGTAAATCATATGAAATATTATGCTTCATTTAAATCTTGTCATGAACAATTCAAAATAAGCTAGAGACTCTGGTCATTTAGGTCTCATATGAATTATTGATAATATTAGATCTTTACCATGTTAGAATTAAATGGTATGAGGTGCTACACCTCATTTAAATCATTAGTATGTGGTATTAAACTATATGAGGTGTAGCCTCTCAACTAAATACTTACTCCAAGGGATTCCATGAGAATTAATGACACATGTAATAATACTCCTTAGGTTCTTATTTAAAAATATTCAATCATTTTCATGGTAGTAGTTAAAATTATTCAAGGCTACTTATTAAATCTTATGAGATGTAGTGGTCTCATTTAAATCTTGTCTCAACCAAGTTAATATGGGGTATAGACTATGGTCAATTTTAAACTCATATTAAATCAGTTGATGATATTAAATCATTAATCATGAGTAATAAAAAGGCATGAGGTGGTGTACCTCATTTAAATCACTTCCCAATTAATACCTATGAAGAGGTTGACTTAGGTCAACCTAGGTCATATGACATTAATGGAGGAAATTAAATCTTAATAATATTCAATGAGAGGAAATTATTTTCCTCAAGAAATAAATAGAAACCCTAATTAATATTTATAATGAGAGGAAATTATTTTTCTTAAGAATAACATGAAATCCACTCACCTAATAAGCATGTTGATTGATAGCTTAGTAGGAGTGATTTATGTGTGTGCTTAGTCTAGTACTTAGGCTTTGTGTGGTAATTGAGTGTATTGTACTCGTATTTAGACGCTAGTACCGAGGAGTACACCGAGGAGGAGGAGGACTACTTTGAAGAGGAAGAGAACTTTGATCACTACTCCAACCAAGGCAAGCTATTATTAATGCAAGCTAACTCCAATACAAGCTATACTCTTGCAAGCTAATATTCTTGCAAGTTACCCAAGTGCAAAGCTCTACTAGAGCAAGGCACACTCACCAATTTACTTTATGCTTCATGATCCCATCCCAAGTTTTATTCTTACAAGCTTTTACTTTGATTATTATAACTTGCTTTTATAGTTAACTTTGGTCTAGAGATAGAATACTACAAGAGTATCAAATTTAGCCTAGAGCAATGAAAGCTAGATAGCACCCCTCATGATTAGTGGCTAGTGCTAACAAATAAAATTGACTACTCTAGATGGGAACTTGTGAAATGAAATGACTTTGAAAACCTTGGAATGATGAGTCATTCTATTGAAAGATTTTGAAGGTGAATGTGACTTGTGAATGACATGGTGAACTTTACGAAAACTGATGGTTGGGTTCGGATGCGATACCATTCCAATTTTGCAAGTACCCCCACGATACCCGACATGGGTAAGGGCTTAACTAGAAATTTATGTGCTTTAGTATGGGTTCCCTCTAAACAAGCGTCATCGGGGTTATGCCGAGGGCTGCCTCTACAAAAGAAATGATGTGATATGACGTGAATGAGGTGAATTGTCCGGCCCAAGCCTGTGCGGTTCCCGGGTTAACGAGGTTGGTTTTCACCGGGAGGCCAAGCTCATGGGGAGAGGTGCCTGTACTAGAGTATATAAGTGAAAGGTTATGGTTGGTAGTCCGCATACGGAGTATGATAAATCGGGGCCGATTAACCCCGACGGATTATTGCAAATATTGTGGCACAAGTGTACGACCTCTGCGAGTGTAGAACTATTCGAATAGCCGTGTCCACGGTTACGGACGATTGGAAAGGCCATACTTGTTCCGTCATCGGACCATTTTCAAAAATGTGACATGTGAAGGGTGACTTGTGATTTGAACTTGAAATGGTGACTTTGACTTGAATCACAACAGAGTTGTGGGAATGACACTAATGTTCCCACTTGAGTTAGTTAGCAAATGAAGAGGCTTTTTACTAAATGCTTATGAAATAAAATTGGCTTTATGCAAATAAACTTAGAGCTTAGCACCCCCTTACTATAGTTGATAGTGCTTACATTAGTATTAGTTTGCGAGTACTTTAAAGTACTCATGGCTTTGTCCCTGGCTATTCAAATGGCCGGACTATGAAGGAGAACAACGAGTACGAGGAAGATGGACAGCGGGACGTCTACGACAACTAGGATCACTCCCGACGTCAACGGTTACTGTGGAATAGATGGACCGCAACCGTTACTTCGCTTCCGCTATGTGTTTTGTAATAGGATCTCTAGATCCACTATGATGTATTAAGACTCGGATCATGTGATCCCTCTATGTAAGACAATTATGTGATGTAATGAATGATGTGTTGTGATATCAATCTATTATGTCTCGCAAAAACAATATTCCCGGGATTGCGATGAATGGCATAATAGGCATCCGGACTTAAAAATCCGGGTGTTGACAAGTTGGTATCAGAGCCATTGTTGACCTTAGGAGACCCTAGTTAGAATGGACGTCCTGAAAAATTTAGTTTCAAAAACAAATGAAGTGAATATTTATGAAAAATTATTCTCACTCTTATCCTTGAGATCTTTTTTCAAAATAAGAGATCCATACTCCACTTTTCCTTGTAAATCTTACATAAAATTTTGCACACTTGATCACTTCTCTAACTTACTTATCCTAATTGCTCACAGATGGAATACCAATGGGAATGCTATCAGCTTGGTCACGGAGGAGAACTGAAGTTCGAAAAGGATTTGAAGCAACTAGTGGAATATCTAGGACACCCGTACCCCGAATTCTTCGGAACATCCTTCAATAATCAGTTGGGAGGATCACCCCGGTGGGAAGTTTCCGCTGACCTAGGAAGAAAGCTTGAAGCCCCGGTATGGGAAACCATATGGTTTTCACGTAACGGGAAACACCTGGAAGGAAGGACTAGACAAAGCTATGCAAGAAGCAATTTCCCGTCTGTGTGGACAAAATGAGGACAAGATCAAGAACACTCGCTTCATCTACTACCCAAGACACGACTCCATGGGAAGACCGATGACCATGCCCTCACCACAACCAGAGATGAACCTCTATAAAGCCCCTCAGGACTTCAGGCAGTACAAAACCCGCAGGGATTTGGACAACGCCCTCGCCCTTCGCCAAGCACCTCAACAGTGAAGACGAAGAATTCCCCCTGAAGAGTAGTATTATTAAGGCACTATCGTAGGTGTGAGTTTGTATCAGGACCCCCCTTGTATCGTAGAGCGATGAATGGTTCTTCAAACCAACGGTGTGTTAGCCTTGTAATGTATGATGCTTGGTGTGAATGAAAAAGTGTTGTTGGTTTTTACCCCCTCAACACTACTCAAGTTTTGAAAACTTTGTGAACTTTAACTCAAATAAACCATAGAAATTTCCCTCTTATCTTATCATCTATCTCAATCTTCGAGATGGCCCCACCAAACCGCAACCAAGACGCAATGATGCGGATGCTCCGGATGATGATGGAAGATCGCGAAGCCACGAGAGCTGAACGACAAGCCAACTTAGCTGCACCGCAACGGATAGCTCGGAACAATCAAGGCCATGGAAACCATGATCACCCGGGATCAAAGCTCAAGAACTTTCAGAACACCAACCCTCCGATGTTTAGCAAGGCCGAAGAGCCACTTGACGCGGATGAGCGGCTCCGGACAATGGAGAACAACCTAGAAGTTGCGGGAGTAGAAGCCGCAGAAAAAGTACTGTTTGCCACTCACTATCTGTCAGGACCTGCAAGAGCCTGGTGGACAAGTGCCCGCGTAATGAATGCTGGACAAATGATGACTTGGGAAGACTTCAAGCTGAAGTTTAGCAAATACCATGTGCCCCAAGGACTGATCAAGAAGATGAGAGACGAGTTCCGCGAACTCAAGCAAGGCCGAATGTCCGTGGTAGAATACCGCGACAAATTCCTCACTCTGTCAAGGTACGCCCCGGACGAAACCGACACCAATGAGAAAAGGAAGGAGAGATTTCTGAATGGACTGCATGACGAGATGCAAACTGTGTTAGTGAACATTCCGTTCGCTGACTTAGAAGCCCTGGTAGACTCAGCAATACAGATGGAAGGAAAGCTGCATCAAGCCAACGAGAACCGCAAGAGAAGAATGATGAACCAGAGTGGACCCCACCATACCCAGAAACACCGCAACAACTCCTCGGGAGGATTCACCCCAAGATACAACAAGCCCCCTGCTCAGACTTACCGCCCAAACTACTCCAATAATAATGGAGGACCCCCGAAGCCCGGAGGCAACAACAACAACAACAACCACCACAACAACAACAGTAACAACAAGGGAAACAACAACAACCCCAATACTGCCCCCGTGACTGGGAGTAACGCTGTTCCCGTCAACCTCAAAGACAAGTCCACAGTCAACTGCTACGAATGTGGAGTTGTGGGTCACTTCTCCAATGAGTGCCCCAAGAAGCTTGCCCGGATTGCCGCCAATACCGCAGCACCTGCTCAGCAACAGCGCCGCTTTGCCGGAAGAAGGAATCAGAACAACAACAACGGCCGTCTCTACCACATGACTGCCACTAAAGCTCAGGAAGCACCCCAGACCATGCCAAGTATGTCCTCCCGTTAATAAAATGCTCAATCTCTCTTAGGAACCTAACTTTTCTTAAAATCTCGGGACGAGATTTGTTTAAGGGGGAAGGGTTTGTAACACCCCAAATTTCAAAACAAAGATAAAATAAATTTCCTTTTTCCAAAAATGAGAACCAACAAAAACTTTTCTTAAATAGAGTGCAATGCATAGTGCTCATACCCAATCCTTGTGTTTTGCCATGATGAGTGTTATTATGCTTATGTGATAAACCCTAAAACCCTAAAGTGATCAAGTGAAGATCACAAACCAAATAAAAGAAAAGAGAAATCAAATAAGAAAAACCTAAACCCTAACCTTCTCAAAACCCAGTGGATCTATTTTGAGAAATCCAAAAATAAAGAAAAAAAGACATATGTGGGCATATAGCCCTAATGTGTAAATTCTTGAACCCTACCTCTCTTATTTGTTCTAAATAGTGGTGAACCATGGTGAACCCCACTAAACCCTAAACCTCATCCCTCTTGTCACCCACCTTTGAAAAATAAAATAAAAAGGAAAGATCTTAAATAGGAGAAAGGCATATGCAAGCCTATGGCCACTTTGTGCAAAGGCTCCAACCTTGAGGGTTAACATTGGTAGATGATTTGGAATACCTCAACACACTCAATAAAGTACTTATCAAACAATTCAAGTGATAAACCAAATAAAATCAAACATATGCATAGAGGCATATGTGACAATTAACCAAAATATTAAAAAGTGACCTAGGCACCCACCTTGTCCCAAAATGGTGTGAACCTTTCTCCCAACTCAATCAAACCCCAAATAAACCTCACTCTGGTCAAAGTAAAGAAAAGAAAAATAAAAGAATAAAAGGTTAGAAAATCACAAACCCTCACATATGGCTCTATGCCATTTTTTTTTAATTTTGAACCTAGACCATTTTGGTCTTCACCATTATTTGAATAATGTTACTACACACTTATTACAACTGTTTGAATCAAAGAAACACAATTCAAATCAAAATCTCACTCAATTTGTGCTCACATGTGATTATGGCCAAAGCTGCCATTTCTAGTACTGAGTCACTACTTTGAGCCCTTGTATCTCAAGATTCTCAAACTAAACTTTCTAAATTCTTTGCATGTCATCCAAGAGGACATCAAGATGAACAACTTTTGTAAAGACAACCAAGCCAAATTCTTTTTAGATCAAATACTATGCTCATCCAAAGTTGGGACTTTTTAACACATGCAACATTCTATTCAAATGGAAATTTTGCAATTCTTTTTATTTTTGAAAACCACCACCACCAAGGTGAGTTGTGGACCATCTGAAACAAGTCCAATCCATCCCTATCATCATTTTTCAAATTTGCATGCACAAGGCAATTAGACAAAAGTTTGGGATCCAATTCAAATTCCAACTCACACTCACTATTTCTACATAATGCTTGGCCACACTCTACTCACCCCTGGTGCCCTACATGTCCCCTGGTCCCCTCTCCATCAAACCCCAGCCTAGAAACCCTAGGAGGAGAGCCCAACATGGCCTAGCCATGGCCATGCCGGCCATGTCACCCATGGACATGCCTCACCTCTTTCTCTCCACCTCAACACTCACCACCATGCCCTACTACTTCTCCTTGACCTCCTGAACATGCTGGTGCTCGCTGTTGGTCGAGTGGAGGCCGACACAGCCCGGACCAGCGCGCGCCCACGATGTCCCGTGCGACACGGGCGGCATGGCCACGTCGCCGTATGCACGTCCGCGCACGCCACGGCCACACGTCGCCTCGCCGCCTCTCTCCATCCCTGGCCCCCTTTTCTTCGAGTTGAGCAGCACCGCGACACCACGAACACGTCGGACACGCTCACGATACCCACCAGCGCCCGCCGCCGCCGGGAACGACGGCCGCATCACGCCATTGCCGCGCCGTACACCCCTGCCCCCGACGGCGTTAGGCACCGCCCAGCCTCGCCGTTGCCGCCGGGAGGACCGCACGGACATGCTCGAACACCGCCGCGCCATCACCTACCCCTTTAACTCGGCCGGAGACGCCGCCTCGCCGTCGCCCTTGCCACACCCCTCACGGCCACCTTACCGCCTATAAAAGGAGCCACCCCCGCACCTCCATCACCACAACAAACTTGCTCCACTCCTCTCCCTGAACCTCCTCCGCCCATCTCCTCTGCACATCGCCGCAGCTAGCCCTCCAATTTCTCGCCGGAGACCCGCAGGCAACCACGGACCAATCCACCGCTACAGGCCACCTCAAGCCTCGCCGTCGGTACCAGTCGACTTGCCGTCGACGACAACCTCGCCGCGCGTCAACGCCGCCGCTCGCCGGAGTCCCTGCTCGCCGCCGACCCCCTACCTCCGCCGCGGCAGCAACCTCTTCTCCCCGACAACGACGACGACGCCCAGCCGTTCGATTGGATCCTGATCCAACGCCTCTCAGCCTCCAGTACCGTTTCGGTAAGTAGCGATCAGCGACGCGCGGGCCCCTCCGCCAGTTGGCCCGTGGCGCGTTGAAACGTTACTGGGCCAGCCCAGTTTGTTTCCCTCGTTTCGGCCCAAGTTGCTTTCCCGCCTAGGCCCAAGTATTTGAATTTGAAATTTCGAATTTGATTAATTTGCTTACTGGTCCTGTCTTGTAAATTAAATAGTTTCAAATCTACCCAACCAAATTTGATGAAATTTATATGGTTGGAAAGCTTGTAAAAATATCTATCCAACCTCACTGGTCCCACCTCAAGATCTGTTGTGGAAATAAAATGATAAAAAGAAGAAGGCAGGGACTTTTCCCTATTCAAATAATTATTAAAAATCAAATAAAATATATATTAAGTTAATTCCAACTCTACTAGCTCACATTTGACTTACACTAATTGATTATGCAATAAAATGGTGTGGTCACTTTGCATGATCATGCCCTAGTTAAAATAGTGGACAATATGGCTATTTTATTAAAGTAGTATTGTCCAAAAATATTAGGTAAATCATATGAAATATTATGCTTCATTTAAATCTTGTCATGAACAATTCAAAATAAGCTAGAGACTCTGGTCATTTAGGTCTCATATGAATTATTGATAATATTAGATCTTTACCATGTTAGAATTAAATGGTATGAGGTGCTACACCTCATTTAAATCATTAGTATGTGGTATTAAACTATATGAGGTGTAGCCTCTCAACTAAATACTTACTCCAAGGGATTCCATGAGAATTAATGACACATGTAATAATACTCCTTAGGTTCTTATTTAAAAATATTCAATCATTTTCATGGTAGTAGTTAAAATTATTCAAGGCTACTTATTAAATCTTATGAGATGTAGTGGTCTCATTTAAATCTTGTCTCAACCAAGTTAATATGGGGTATAGACTATGGTCAATTTTAAACTCATATTAAATCGAGTTGATGATATTAAATCATTAATCATGAGTAATAAAAAGGCATGAGGTGGTGTACCTCATTTAAATCACTTCCCAATTAATACCTATGAAGAGGTTGACTTAGGTCAACCTAGGTCATATGACATTAATGGAGGAAATTAAATCTTAATAATATTCAATGAGAGGAAATTATTTTCCTCAAGAAATAAATAGAAACCCTAATTAATATTTATAATGAGAGGAAATTATTTTTCTTAAGAATAACATGAAATCCACTCACCTAATAAGCATGTTGATTGATAGCTTAGTAGGAGTGATTTATGTGTGTGCTTAGTCTAGTACTTAGGCTTTGTGTGGTAATTGAGTGTATTGTACTCGTATTTAGACGCTAGTACCGAGGAGTACACCGAGGAGGAGGAGGACTACTTTGAAGAGGAAGAGAACTTTGATCACTACTCCAACCAAGGCAAGCTATTATTAATGCAAGCTAACTCCAATACAAGCTATACTCTTGCAAGCTAATATTCTTGCAAGTTACCCAAGTGCAAAGCTCTACTAGAGCAAGGCACACTCACCAATTTACTTTATGCTTCATGATCCCATCCCAAGTTTTATTCTTACAAGCTTTTACTTTGATTATTATAACTTGCTTTTATAGTTAACTTTGGTCTAGAGATAGAATACTACAAGAGTATCAAATTTAGCCTAGAGCAATGAAAGCTAGATAGCACCCCTCATGATTAGTGGCTAGTGCTAACAAATAAAATTGACTACTCTAGATGGGAACTTGTGAAATGAAATGACTTTGAAAACCTTGGAATGATGAGTCATTCTATTGAAAGATTTTGAAGGTGAATGTGACTTGTGAATGACATGGTGAACTTTACGAGCCGATGGTTGGGTTCGGATGCGATACCATTCCAATTTTGCAAGTACCCCCACGATACCCGACATGGGTAAGGGCTTAACTAGAAATTTATGTGCTTTAGTATGGGTTCCCTCTAAACAAGCGTCATCGGGGTTATGCCGAGGGCTGCCTCTACAAAAGAAATGATGTGATATGACGTGAATGAGGTGAATTGTCCGGCCCAAGCCTGTGCGGTTCCCGGGTTAACGAGGTTGGTTTTCACCGGGAGGCCAAGCTCATGGGGAGAGGTGCACTGTACTAGAGTATATAAGTGAAAGGTTATGGTTGGTAGTCCGCATACGGAGTATGATAAATCGGGGCCGATTAACCACGACGGATTATTGCAAATATTGTGGCACAAGTGTACGACCTCTGCGAGTGTAGAACTATTCGAATAGCCGTGTCCACGGTTACGGACGATTGGAAAGGCCATCTTGTTCCGTCATCGGACCATTTTCAAAAATGTGACATGTGAAGGGTGACTTGTGATTTGAACTTGAAATGGTGACTTTGACTTGAATCACAACGAGTTGTGGGAATGACACTAATGTTCCCACTTGAGTTAGTTAGCAAATGAAGAGGCTTTTTACTAAATGCTTATGAAATAAAATTGGCTTTATGCAAATAAACTTAGAGCTTAGCACCCCCTTACTATAGTTGATAGTGCTTACATTAGTATTAGTTTGCGAGTACTTTAAAGTACTCATGGCTTTGTCCCTGGCTATTCAAATGGCCGGACTATGAAGGAGAACGAGCGGTACGAGGAAGATGGACAGCGGGACGTCTACGACAACTAGGATCACTCTGACGTCAACGGTTGCCTGTGGAATAGATGGACCGCAACCGTTACTTCGCTTCCGCTATGTGTTTTGTAATAGGATCTCTAGATCCACTATGATGTATTAAGATCTGGATCATGTGATCCCTCTATGTAAGACAATTATGTGATGTAATGAATGATGTGTTGTGATATCAATCTATTATGTCTCGCAAAAACAATATTCCTGGGATTGCGATGAATGGCATAATAGGCATCTGGACTTAAAAATCCGGGTGTTGACAATTCGACCCCAAGATAAGCCATCCTATGGCATCTGTCTGTTCACCACGACGACAGAAAATTTAGAGATTTTCTTGATATTTGAAAGACACGTCATGATTTCATCAAAGACATTATCACCTCATTGAGATGGTGAATTGGAAGGATTTCTTGGCGACAAATATCATTAAAACCTAATTGCTCATGATGGATATTTAAAATTCTTAATCGATAAAATTATTATTTTTACAAAAAAATAAAGCTTGGCATTGAGGTGGAATTATTGTTATGTTTTTGGGTTCTACGTATATCAAATATGTCTTTGTTTTATGTGGTGTTCATGTCTTACGACTATTTTGGTATTTGCATTATTTTTTTTTAGTTTGTCCTACCTCAAATTTTTTCTGTCCTTCGCCATTGTGTATTTGTTTCATTGTTTGCCTACTAGCCTATCATTGATTTAGTGTATCTTGTGAGACTGTTATTTGTGTCACTTTTTTTAACTTCTGTGTGTCACATATTTACTTAACTATTTGCTAATTTTGTAACGTATTCATATCCGTTCTGAACTAACTAAACATAATATCTGTATTTTAATTTGAATAACATCTACTCTATATATTTTTGACAACATTCATGTGTTTCTATACATTCTTTTTTGAAAAAAATGTGAAAAAGAAAATGGAAAGGGCACTATCCAATCCTTTCCACCCCCATGAGTATGTAGTCACAATGAATATGTTTGGAGCGGTGGGACCAAGATCTTGAGGATTGCTAAAACAAATCGAATGTGCATATGACGCTATGAATCCGCAAAATTTGGTGCTATTTGCGGGTTGTGCAAAATGATCATTGCAAATAGGAAATAGCAATATACCACTAAAAAAAATTCTTGTATGAACCATGACAACTTTTAGTATCGCTCACAGATAAAAGCATTCTATCATAAAGGATTTGAAGATTATAGTGCATTCTTGCATACAACAATGCCACATCTCGGGAGGTTAGATGCTCTTTTAGTATTGTACAAATAGAATTATTCTTGGAGCTTGATATTCAAAATCACTATCTCGAGAAGTAATTAGCTAATAAAACGCAATACTTCTTTCTTCTCAGCTTTGTAAGATCCTCTCGAATTTTAAGTCTAAGTTTGATCTTAATTTTGATAAAGAATGAATTATAATATATATGTATAATATATATGTCATACACAAATATATTGTGAGATTTGTATTTGAAAGAAACTTCAATTATACATTTTCTTTTGCTTTTTAGACACTGAAGAACCGGATATTTAGGTACGTGCGGGATCGTAAATACTTGTATGTGGCAACACGATCAAGACTACCTCTTAGCTTTGGCTACCATATCTGGACTTCCATATCGTGTTCGCCAGAGAATCGGTTAGGTTGGTTGTTTTATGTTTGTTGTATTCTTGCGCGAGTTTATCTTTGAAGTAATGGCACTAAGAACATGTTCAGGCACGGATTGGATTCTTGTAGAACTAGGATTAGTGTTTGATGGGATCACAAGTTTTATGCGTTAGTTTCCGACTACATAAGGTTGATACATAGGTGGCCAAAAGATTACCTTGCGATTCCATGTGTTGAAAACCCTAGCCACCACGAGTGTGCAAACTAGATATAGCAATGCACAGCTCGACATTCCGCTCTAAACGTGAAACCGGTGCCGCATAGAACCGCTTTGTTTGATGGATATGATCATCTGTTGTGACCCACTCGAAGCTTGTTTGGACCTAGCTAGCCACTAATCTCTTTGAAAAATGGATGCATTTTACTTCAAATTCCTATTTGAAGCGAATTTAGTAGCGCAAAAAAGTAGAAATGATATGAATTTCTTGATCATCACTCCGACACTCTCTGGCTCTCACCTACACCCCGGTTAAATTATTACAGCCAATATAGAAGTATATTGGCTTTAATAATTTTATTATGAGACGGAGGGAGTAAAAGAACATGAGACTCGTCACATCTCTAGCCCATGCTCTGTTTCAAACGAAAAGAAAACATCCCATGTTCCTGTTAACTCTATCTGGAATATGAGTACAGAATAATGAAATCCTAACAGTTTTTCTAAAAGATAAAGAAAACCCTAATTAAGATGGATGGCCGGCGTGCGGCGAGGAGAAGACGAGCATCCTGTGCTCTGCACAAAAGCCAAATGGCACGCACGCACTACTAATGAGAGTGACAACTGACAAGAGATTCTAGTACTACTAGTAGTACATGATGTTTACAGGTTTATATATAGGTTTTTAGCGAGGAAATCGTCACAGAGATGCCAGAGGCTGTGGCTGCCTGGTTTGTTTGTGGCAAACGGAGACAAGATATCCGGAGGCCAATTTACATGATATCTACCAAGTGCATGTGGTTGCAAAGGTTGCAGTTGCTCTTGGCGGCTGGATCACGGATCACCTCACTTGATGGATGGTGCTTAGCTTAAAAGGGGGCGGATTGGGAGGCTGGGGGCTGGGGCACGGTTGTGGGGAAACCAAGGAACATGTTCCGTTTCGATCGTTCCCAGATCAGTACGCACCCACCACCAGTGACAGTTGTTGGTGCAGGTGTTGATATGTTCATGTTTTGTACTCCTTCCTTTTTATATTTTTTGTCGTGATTTTAGTCACGATAAGGATTATGGAACAGAAGGAGTAGCTAACTTGAAAATGCTAGCTGAGTCGCCATTCTTAATTATCCTCTTACTTGATTTTTGTATATGTTTGTATGAATCTCAATCGTTTGATTAGATTTTCTTGCTTCTAGAGCTCGCGGAAAATCTGCGGGTCTATATATATTAAGAAGAGCAAAATGTGGAATTACATGTCATCCGCTCCGCAAAAGGTTGCTCAATGAACTCCACCCCACTCGACTACGGGATTACTCTAGCTAACCCGACTCCACCACACAACTTCCACTCCTTACAAGTCTCTTTGATTCTACCTACTACTACCAAGGCGAAACGTCTTTTCCGTTAAAGACGTGATCCTTCCACTCGAGCTAGATATGGCGCAGTTATGATCACTGAATTTACACCACTGCACATCCTGGCCAGCATCGATTAAATTTTCTTAGCATCGGCCAAGTCATCTATCAAAACATTCAAAATATATACGACATAAACATGCATATGTGTACAAAAAAAAGTGTGGAGTCCAGGTGCTTTAACGTTAACAATGTCAAACTCGTGCCCCGATGTCGTGACTATGTATGATTGAAGGAGTAGTCCTCTTAAACCATGACTAATCTATGATTGGTTTTAAAATTACGATTGTGTCAGCCAACTGGAAATTATATCATCTTTTGTTGTTGTTTTGTTTTGTGACTATTGTCAATGTGATGGCAGGTAATGATCCATGAACCTGCCTCGTTGGTCAGCACTAGCTAATTAATGAAGTTTATCTTTTCCTGTATAAAAAGGAATTTAAGCTAGGCTTTGACATAGTAGTATCACCAACAAAACAAAATGCGCCGTTGACGAAACCAAACTAGCAAGCCGCTGGATAGCCAACAACCAGCTACCACGTCCCTTCCTACAGGTTTGACCCAGACGATGAACTCACCGTCACAGTTCACAAAGTTCACGTGCTAAACCAACGGAGCTTAATTACGTGTTTACTTAATCCACAATTTGTTTCACACGACTCTTCCACGAGTTTGTGATGATGTTTCCCTTCCTCACGGTCACGGGGATTAGGTGTTAGGCGAGGCATTGATCATTTCTGACGAAACTCACTCGTATCTAGGGAGTTTGAACATTAGACAGACCAGCCATGCGGTGCCGGTCAAGGCATATTCCGTGGCCTGACGTAAACAAATGGTGTATTTCTCTTTCTTTTTTATTTGCATGGACAGCCCGACATCAAAAGTTTTGCCCAATGGTCTGACCTCAACAGCGCGGCCGGTACATGGATACCCATTCGTGGTTTAAATTTAGGTTAACAATGTGTTTGCGCAGATAGCAAGCGCGCCGGCATGTGTCACCCTCCAGGACTCGCCCACCAGTGGCACCAAGCCAGTTGTCGGTGTAGTGGCACCAGGTACCACGGTCCACCGGTTGTTGGGCCCATGCAGCGACCCATCTACACTCCACGGGGGATTTCTTCCTCCACGAAGTTCCACGGCTTCACGAGGTGAAGCCCCTCGTGAGGAAGTCGACACTTGGCGTTTCCAGAAGAGCTGAAGACATACCACGTGAAGATGAAGACAAGGATGATGACGGAAGGCATGACGCACGTCAGGCACTTGCTCCTTTTCGAAAGGTTCACCGTGGACTGCGCAGTGCTGCACGGGGTGTCGACATCTGAAAGGACACGGATGTCGCCTAGAGGGGGGTGAATAGGCGATTTAAAACTTTTACGAGATGGACTTAACAAATGCGGAATAAAACTAGCGTTTACTTTGTCAAGCCCAAAGCCTATATACTATGGTTCACCTATGTGCACCAACAACTTATTCTAAGCAAAGGTTCACCTATGTGCACCAACAACTTATGCTAAGCAAGACAAACAACTTATGTGATAGCAAGATATATATAACTTCAAGCACGATGGCTATCACAAGGTAAAGTGCATAAGTAAAGAGTTCGGGTATAGAGATAACCGAGGCACGCGGGAGACGATGATTTATCCCGGAGTTCACACTCTTGCGAGTGCTAATCTCCGGTGGAGAGGTGTGGTGGCTTAGTGCTCCCGAACGCCACAAGAGGCTCACCTTGAGGTGTGGTTGCTCGATGCACACCAACGCCACAAAGGCCTCACCCCAAGATGCGGTACTCACACCACACACCGAGCGCCACGAAGGCGCCTCACCTAAATCTCCGGTGACCCTCGCCACAAAGGCCTAGGTCACGGTTCCACTAGGGGATTTCCTTCGAGGCGGAAACCGGGCCTTACACAAAGCTTGGGGCACGCATCCACAACTTAATTGGAGGCTCCCAATAAATCGCCACAAAGGCCTCAAATCCATCTAGGCTTCCAAGAACCCAAGAGTAACAACTTTCTTGCTTTCACTTCCACGAATCACCGTGGAGAACTCAAACCGATGCACCAAATGCAATGGCAAAACACCACAAAGATGCTCAAGTCCTTCTCTCTCAAATTCCAACAAAGCTACAAAAGCTATTGGAGGAATAAGAGAGGATGAACAAATAGGAGGAGGAACACCAAATTTCTCCAACATCTAGATCTAGTGGATTCCCCTCACAAAGAGAGGGATTTGATTGGTGAAGATGTAGATCTAGATCTCCTCTATCTTTCTCTCAAATAGATGCAAGATTCATTGGAGGGAGAGGGAGATAGCAAGCTCAAAGAAGGTCAACAATGGAGGCAAAAACGAGCTCTAACGGATTGGAAACTTTGGGGAAGAAGACCCCCTTAAATAGGGCAAGAGAAATCTGCCCGTTATGCACAAAACTCGTCAAAACCGGAACTTCCGGTCATTTGGGGTGGAACTTCTGCCCCCCGGAAGTACCGGCCAACTTCCGGGTGAAGTAGGGCGCCCCCGGAATGCTCCCAGTATGAATTCTGCATGCAGAATCGACATTTCCGGAAGTTCACCGGAAGTAGGGCGGAAGTTCCGGTCACCGGAACTTCCGGCCAACTTCTGCCCAAAAAACTGCTTCACGAAAACTTCAATAACTTTTGCATCCGGACTCCGATTTCGATGATCTTGGGCTTGTTGAAATCACAACAACGAGCTCTACAACAATATGCATAGAAACATCATAGTCCAGCAAAGGAGGATAGAAACACATGAATAAAGGTTTTACCTATCTATAAAAGGCAAATCGGTAAAACCTCCAATATGTAAAATGCAACAACTTGAGATAGGAGACTTGGATTTAGGTGAAACCAACTTTGTTGTAAAGAGGATGACAAGAGATACCACACAAAGAGTGAAAATATTAAGAACAAGTGGGGTAGGTTTTTCGATGTATTTTAGAGTGAAACCTCTCAATACGAGAAACCGAGAAAAACTCCAATATCGAAAACGCAACAAGTGATTCATGTGGAATCCGTTTTCGATGAACTAGAGCTTGTCATGAGAATAAGCACAAGCTCTAAAACACCACATGGATAAGATCCAAACAACAACCAAGAAATATGATGCAAAGATGCAAAGGTTTGAGCTCTCTCCGAACGATACGATCGAGTTACTCACTCAAGAGCCCTCTTGATAGTACGGCAACTAAACTATAAACCGGTCTCCAACTACACCATGAGACCGGTAAGAAAGAAACCCTATCAAGAGCAAACCTTAAACTTGCGCATTCCACTTGAGCTCGATGATGACGATCCTGACCGCAACAAGATGGAACGCCTTTCTTGATTGTTCTTGCTTGACGAAGTCTTGTGGATTGCTCCCCCATAATCCACCATGGGAGAGCTTCTTGTTCCGCGCATCTTCACATATCCATGATCACCATATGGATGGAAAGATTCTAGCAAAGTATCTCTTCGAGATGGCTCATCTTGAACTTGCACTTCATTTCTTCATGACAAGCTTCAAGCATATGATCTCTTTGAGTTGGCTCATCTTGAACTTGCACTTCATTTCGTTGATGTCTTGAAGTTAACTTTGAGAGCTCACTTCATCTTCATCTTCAAAACATACTTGACACTTGATCTTCTTCATTTGCTCCTTATTGCAATCTTGAAGCCAACATATGTTTCAAGCATTGCCTATGGACAACTCCTACAAATATAACTCAATGCAAACATTAGTCCACAGGGATTGTCATTAATTACCAAAACCACACATGGGGTCTCCATGCACTTTCAATCTCCCCCATTTTTGTAATTGATGACAATCTCTTTGAGAGGGTTTATATAAGGAATTTAAGTAACAAACAAGTTGAATATATAGAGCAAACTCCCCCATAATATATGCATGTGTGAATGATCTTGACTTTCATTGCATATATTGGCATTCAAAGCGTAGTGGAGTTTCCTCTAAATATTCAACTATGCAAAGCAACAAAATGCAATGCAATAAAGGCACATGCTTAAGCACAAAGCAAAGACATAACCAAATTCCCTTAAACCCTCCAAACTTCTCCCCCATTGGCACCAATTGCCGAAATGGGTGAAAGAATTAGAAGGCCAATATAGTGAGAGTTCCTCCATAGCGTGTGCATTTCTCATAATTTGAGTGGAATCAAATGCGCGTATCCAATGATGAATATTCGGAAGGAATCACACTATAGATAGGATCAAAGATTGCAAAAAGATAACAAAATCAAGAAGCTTCAACAAATGAAGCAAGCAACCAAATGAACCACAAAGAAGATACCAAAAGAAAGATAGATATTATGACAAGATCAAGAAGATTGCTCTAAATAATATGAGGAAGCTCCCCAAGGTTTGTGCACAAAACATTGTTGTAACAAGTGCACAAACATGGAATCATCACTCCCATAATATCATTCAAAACAAAAGATACCAAGTGAATCAAACTCTAATAATCACCACAAAATAGTGCCTTTAATAAAATGAGGAAGCTCCCCAAGGTACATGCATAAATAAAAATGTTGCATTTGAATACAATATGCATAACATGGAATCCTCACTCCCTCATTACCATTTAAGACATAAACACTTGCAATAGATCATAGATAGGAAATAAAGCTTAACACTTGCAACAAACAAATGGTTGATCAACAAGTAAGAGGCACCATAATAAAAGGCTCAACCAAGAGGATATGTGAAAGGCATGGTAAAGCATATTATAGGACTATTACAAGGATGAGAAAATAGCATCATCATAGTCTTCAATGAATTATATTGCTTAGCATGACCAATCAACATGCGACAAATAAATAACATATCAAATGGAGATGTATCATCTCTTATGTGTATAATATTCACTAAGTGGACAAAATCACTAAGATGTTTATCCACAAAGAAACATGTACACACAAAATAGATACACAAGAAATATATCATGATATCCAAAATGAAGTCATGCAATATATCAACAAGAATTTTTGCTTAATAGCATGGCCAAAGGCTCTATTTTATCTTATTGTACATTCATGAAATTCAACCACAAACATCTAAAATACATCACAAATATCAACAAGGGATAGAAGATAGTTGGGATGCATTGAGAAAGGCAACAAGCCTCACAAACAAGGATACTAAAAGAAATAAATCAATTTGCACTTTCATCGATATTGCACATGTGAGAGGCTTGAAGAATTGATATGCAATAAAATTGCTAGTTAGGCATAGATGGAATGGATGAATCATGAGCATGATTTTATATATTTCCCAACATATGTACTCATCTCAAATTACTCACAATCACAATAAAGAGGTTTCATAAAGACTTTAGCAAGAAGCACAACATTTGCAAATCAAGAGATTCATGCCAAGATTCAACCACATGGTTGGATGCTAGAAAAATATGCATGAGAAGATACTTGTTACCGAGATAGCATTGGTGAGGATGTAGTAGATATGTGTTCGTTGACCATCCTAGCTTGCCTCAAGTTACCATTGAGTCACCACTTCTCCCCAAGAGTGAGACAAGCATCCAATGCATATACATTGTACCTAACACAAAGGTAAGTACAAAAAGGTCCCCAAACTAATTGGGTCCAAAGTAGTCAGACACACTACAACATATAGGACAAACTCCACAATACTATGTGCATATAGATATGAAACTGAATTTCATGCACATCTTAGCCAAATTAGGATTTGATGGAGTTTACCCTATATATTGGATTAAAGAAAGTAACACATGCCATAAGATATACATATATTAAATATGCATGCATAATACTTTCAAGAACCAAAGGAAGATACAATTTGGACAAAACACCAAATAAATCAAGAGACAATGGTTGTCCAAATTATATCAAAGAATCAAATCAACACAAGATTGACCCCAAATACTTATCTCATTATAAGAAGCTAATTGAACCTAAACACAAATGAATGAGATTACCAACTCCCAAGAGAGCAAGGTTCCAACAAATAAACCAAACCCTCGAAACTTTTTATGATGGCATAAAGTACCCAAAAAAATTATGTCTCCCAAAACCAAATTTTTGATAATGATCAAGATATGTTAAGCATTCTAACAAATATAGGAGAGCTCCTCCAAGATTAGTGCATTATCTAGGATTTTGCATATGAATACAAAATGCACAAAACTAGGATCATCGCGCTACCTATATCTACTAAAATGCTAAGAAAGTTTGAATAGACAAATTAGATCCATAAGATGCAAGGAAGGCACATGGGAGTCAAAGCACAACACCTTCATGGCAATAAATAAGACAATTTAAACACAAGAGCCAATGTAAATATGATCAATAAATTTCTACCTCATAATAGATTGCCAATTGTCCTAGGACAAGAGGTATTAGGAAATATTTCCCTGTGGTATTTTGTAAGTATATGTAAGATCATATTTACACCAAATAAAGCATATGGTAAAAGATAAGAGTTAACCATCATGCAAAGAGAGTTTCTTGATAGCTTCAATTAGTCATACCAACATGCAAAGCAATTAATAGTATTCATACCAACATGCAAAGCAATTAATAGTATTCATACCAACATGCAAAGCAATTAATAGTATTCATACCAACATGCAAAGCAATTAATAGTATTCATACCAACATGTAGAGCAATTAATAGTATGACTTGAAGCATATGGTTTTCCAAAATGGTATTGAGAGACACATTGTGAAAAACCATGCCAAGAAAAACTTTCACAAATAAGATCCACAAAGATATTAGCAATGAAGCCATTTAAGCAAATTGGAACTTGTTTGAGAAAACATGCCACATATGAGAGATAATTTACAATATCAATTCTATGTGACACAACCTCAAATGTTCATATTTCCTAGGCTTGTAATATGCACAAAGCTTATTACCCCCCCATAATGTGATAAAGAATTTATTTTCACAAGAGGCAAATAAGATCCAACTAGAGATATTAATGGACATTGGAATTTGAATTTCTCATGAAGATGACATACCACATAGAGATTAGATAATCTTGCAATATCAGTTCTAAGTGATATTCCTCATGTACACACATTGTTAGGATCATGACATTCCCAAAGGAATATCACTCCCCCAAAACGGGATAGTCCATTAATCTCTCATAAGATCCATATAAGATACAACAAGATGCAAAGAGACTCCAACACAAACACAAGTACACGGTGTGCAACCCAACATACATAGACTTGATTTCTCAAGAAAAGCAAGTAGGAAGCACAACATATACAAACACATGCTAGGAACAAAACTAACACATGCAAAGGGGCGAGTAACTTTCAATATAAGTGAGTTGAGAACATGTTACCGCAAGGAGGAACATTGAATACATGATAGAAGCAAGATAACCAAAAGACTTGGCTTGAGATAATATAAATGATGAAGATCCCTTAATTCTTCATGATGTAGCCAAGTCTCCAATGCCCTCCAACAAGCACCTATTGATAAAATTTTGGATTGTTGGTCCCCAACTAAGTTGGGTCCTAAGAGGTTAGTCACAATAGGCTTGGCAACCCAAATGGTTCTTTTCTTGACACCACTTTGAGCACCAACATATTTGGCAAACACATTGCCACCCTCATCCTTACGAAGAGAATAAACATCATCAATGGTGATAGAGTTGGATGAGGTACCAATAGTGCACAAGGAGATGTGGCCCTTCTCACGGCATATGTAGCAAGTTCTTTTCTTCTCCTTCTTCTCACTAGATTTCTCCACAATGGGAGCATTGACTTGTTTCTTCTTGGGAAGTGGCATTTCTTCAACTTGAGGTTGAATATGAGTTTGAGCTTGAGGCCGCTTCCCTTTTTGCTTCTTCTTCAAAGGGCAAGATCTAACATGGTGCCCTTCAATATTGCACTTGAAGCAAACAATTTTGGCTGGGTCTTTGACTTGTACTTGGCCCTTATTCTTGTTGTTGTTCTTGGACTTGTTCTTGTTGTTGGATTTGAATCCAAGTCCACTCTTGTCATTGGGGGATTGTTGCACACTCAACATCGTGTCAAGTTTGCATTTCCCTTCATGACTCTTTACCAAGTCATTCTTCAAAGAAGTGACTTGGGCCTTGAGATCTTTAATTTCCTCTACATGGTTAGTAACAACACAAGTACTAGAGGAAGTAGAATCTTCATTGTTAGAGCAACAAGGCAAGGAAGATAATTCATCACAAGATTTAGCAATATTATGAGTGGATGAATTACTAGGACTAGCACATGGCAATATAGCATTTTGATTAGTAGTGCTAGTATCCACATGAGGCTCACAAGGTGTTGCCTTTGATATGATAGCCTCATGAGCTAACTTTAGCCTATCATGAGAGGCTAGAAGATCCTCATGGGAGCTAGAAAACTTTCCATGATTTTCTTCCAATTTCCCATAATTGCAAGTTAGCAATTCAAGTTGAGCCCTTAGCTCAACATTCTCCTTAAAGATAGATGATTCACAAGAAGTAGAGTTAGTAGCACAAGCATCATCACAAGACATATCAAGAAGAGTGGGTAACATAGCATGCTCTTTTAAATAAGAAGCTTGGAGTTGCTCATGCGACTCGGTGAGTTTGGTGAGCGCACTCTCAATGACCCTTGAGCCCTTTTTAAGTTGCTCAAAATCCTCAAGGAGTTTAGCATATATTAACAAACACAAGCTTATCATTTTTTTAGCTTTAATTCATTTGCCATTTCAAGAGCTCTATCATGGTTTTCCTTTTCTCTAGACAATTCTAGAGCAAAGGTCTCCTCAAGAGCTTCCTTGGTGGTTTGTTCTTCTTCAAGTTCATTCTTTAATGATGCTACATCATTGGCATACTCTCGTTCAAGAGCACACTTTTTTATCAATGGTGTTCTCATGCATCCAAATAAGTTTTTTGGCTCTCAATAGCGGTAGTCAAGATTTCAAAGAAGTGAGAGCTAGCAATTTTATCTTTGTAGAGAAACTTGAATACACTCTTACCCTTATCGCGTAGAGAGACAACCCAATCCTCTTCTTCATACTCATCCTCATCCTTATCACCACGAGGAATATAGGTTCCACGGTAGGAGATACCGTGGAACTCTTGGCCATAAGGCATACATGAGAACTAGTGAGATAAAGATGAGGAGTTACTTGAGGCTCCTTTCAAGATCTTGTCTTGACCAATAGAATCTTTGGTTTCCTCTACATTGTTAGTCACACAACAACTAGAGGAAATAGAAGCATTTTTATCATGGCCACAAGACAAAACAAGCATATCATCATGAGATTTATTCAAGCAACTTACACATGATATGCAAGGACTATTAACACAAGCATGTAGATGATTTATAGTGCTATATGTGTTTATGTCCAAAGATGAAGCATTGCAATGAGATAGAGATGAAGAATCATCAATAGTAAACTCAAAATCAACATTGCAATTTTCATAACCACTCACCATATCATTACCTTGTGTCTTGCCACACATTGGTGAAGTGGATGAAGATGAGAACTCATCACGGCCGGAAGTGGAAGCAATACAATCATCCTTAATAATATTGGACACATCATATTTATCTTGAATCTTTGTCCATAACTCATGAGCGCTCCAAAAAGGCAAGTATGGAAAAAGACCTACATCTCTCAAAGCATTCATAAGAACATAAGAAGCTTGAGAATTGAGATATAAATTTTTCTCATCCTCTAACGATAGATTTTGTGAATCCATAGGAGGAGAAAAACCTATATCTACAATTTTCTCCATATGAGGGTCAATGTCCCGAAAATGACTAAGCATGCAAATTTTCCAAACATCATAATTTGTGCCATCTAATATAAGAGTGTTATCGTGCACTAATCCTCTAGCCGACATCTTTACTCTCAAGGCGGTGAAGCCTAAGAATGAGAGACCTTGCTCTGATACCAATTGAAAGGACACGGATGACGCCTAGAGGGGGTTGATGTCTACGGGTGCTTATATTCTTGTAGACAGTGTTGGGCCCCCAAGAGGAGAGGTTTGTAGAACAGCAGCAAGTTTCCCTTAAGTGGATCACCCAAGGTTTATCGAACTCAGGGAGGAAGAGGTCAAAGATATCCCTCTCAAGCAACCACTGTAATCACAAAGCAAGAAGTCTCTTGTGTCCCCAACACACCAAATACACTTGTCGAGTGTATAGGTGCACTAGTTCGGCGAAGAGATAGTGAAATACAAATAATATGGATGTATATGAGTAGTAATAGCAATCTGAATAAAATATGGCAGCGAGTAAACATGCAGCAAAACGATAAACAAACGGAGATTCGATGCTTGGAAGCAAGGCCTAGGGATCCTGCTTTCACTAGTGGACACTCTCAACAATGATCACATAATAGGACTACTCTACACTCTTTTGTTGGATGATGAACGCATTGCGTAGGATTACACGAACCCTCAATGCCGGAGTTAACAAGCTCCACAATGCAATGTTCATATTTAAATAACCTTAGAGTGCAAGATAGATCAACATAATTACACCAAGAACTAACATAGCATGCACACTATCACCATCATGCATATGTAGGAGGAATAATACACATCAATACCATCATAGCAATAATTAACTTCATAATCTACAAGAGATCATAATCATAGCCTACGCCAAGTACTCACACGGTGCACACACTATCACCATTACACACGTGGAGGAGGAATAGAGTACTTTAATAACATCACTAGAGTAGCATATAGACGATATTCAACTAGATCACATAAAGAGAGAGATGAACCACATAGCTACAGCGGAGCCCTCAGCCCCGGGGGTGAATTACTCCCTCCTCATCATGGAGGCAGCGATGGCGGTGAAGATGGCGGTGGAGACGGCGGTGGAGACGGCGGTGGAGACGGCTCCGGGGGCAATTCCCCGTCCGGCAGGGTGCCGGAACAGAGACTTCTGTCCCCCGAATCTTGATTTCGCGATGGCGGCGGCTCTGGAAGGTTTTCTCCGTATCGTGGGTCTCCGTCGGGGTTTTTAGGTCAGGGACGAATAAATAGGCGAAGAGAGGGAGTCGGAGGGGCCACGGGGTGCCCAGACCACAGGGGGGCGCCCCCCCCCCCTGGCCCGCGCCGGGGTGTGGTCTGGGCCCCCCTGGCTCCCCTCTCGTCCCTCTCCGGTGCTCTGGAAGCTTCCGGGAATTATAAGGTCTTCGGTCTTTATTTCGTCCGATTCCGAAAATATTTCTTTACTAGGATTTACGAAACCAAAAACAGCGAAAAACAACAGCTGGCCTTTCGGCATCTCGTCAATAGGTTAGTTCCGGAAAACGCATAATAATGACATATAATGTGTATAAAACATGTAGATATCATCAATAAAGTGGCATGGAACATAAGAAATTATCGATACGTTGGAGACGTATCGGCATCCCCAAGCTTAGTTCGCTCGTCCCGAGCGGGTAAAACGATAACAAAGATAATTTCGAAGTGACATGCCATCATAACCTTGATCATACTATTGTAAAGCACATGAGATGAATGCAGAGATTCGAAGCAATGATAAAGATAATGAGTAAACAAATGAATCACATAACAAAGACTTTTCATGAATAATACTTTCAAGACAAGCATCAATGAGTCTTGCATAAGAGTTAACTCATAAGCAATAAATTCTTAGTAGAAAGCTTTGAAACAACACAAAGGAAGATATAAGTTTCAGCGGTTGCTTTCAACTTTAACATGTATATCTCATGGATAATTGTCAACACAAAGTAATATAACAAGTGCAATCGGTAAACATGTAAGAATCAATGCACACAATTTACACAAGTGTTTGCTTCTAAGATAGAAAGAATAGGTAAACTGACTCAACAATAAAGTAAAAGAATGGCCCTTCAAAGAGGAAAGCATCGATTGCTATATTTGTGCTAGAGCTTTGATTTTGAAAACATATAGAGAGCATAAAAGTAAAGTTTTGAGAGGTTTTTGTTGTTGTCAACGAATGGTAGCGGGTACTCTAACCCCCTTGCCAAACAAACCTTCAAAGAGCGGCTCCCATTTTATTTTATTTTTGGGTGGCACTCCTTCCAACCTTTCTTTCACAAACCATGGCTAACCGAATCCTCGGGTGCACACGCCAACAATCTCATACCATGAAGGAGTGCCCTTTTATTTTAGTTTTATTATGACGACACTCCTCCCCACCTTTGCTTTCTCAAACCATGGCTAACCGAATCCTTCGGGTGCCGTCCAACAATCACATACCATGGAGGAGTGTCTATTTTTGTTAATTAATTTGGGACTGGGAATCCCATTGCCGGCTCTTTTTGCAAACTTATTGGATAAGCGGATGAAGCCACTAGTCCATTGGTGAAAGTTGCCCAACAAGATTGAAAGATAAACACCACATACTTCCTCATGAGCTATAAAACATTGACACAAATAAGAGGTAATAGCTTTTCAATTGTTTAAAGGTAGCACTCAAGCAATTTACTTTGGAATGGCGGAGAAATACCATGTAGTAGGTAGGTATGGTGGACACGAATGGCATGAATATTGGCTCAAGTATTTGGATGCATGAGAAGTATTCCCTCTCGATACAAGGTTTAGGCTAGCAAGGTTATTTGAAGCAAACTCAAGTATGAAATGGTGCAGCAAGACTCGCATATAAACATATTGTAAGCATTATAAGACTTTACATCGTCTCCTTGTTGTTCAAACACCTCAACCTCAGAAAATATCTAGACTTAGAGAGACCAATCATGCAAACCAAATTTTAACAAGCTCTATGTAATTATTCATTAATGGGTACAAGGTACATGATGAAAGAGCTTAAACAAAATCTATATGAGCACAACAATTGCCAAGCTTCACATTATTCAAGACATTATACCAATTACTACATGTAGCATTTCCCGTTTCCAACCATATAACAATTAACGAAGCGGTTTCAACCTTCGCCATGAAAATTAAAAGCTAAGAACACATGTGTTCATACGAACCAGCGGAGCGTGTCTCTCTCCCAAAAAATCATTTATTCAAACAAAAACAAAAACAAAAACATACAGACGCTCCAAGTAAAGTACATAAGATGTGACCGAATAAAAATATAGTTTCAAGAGAAGGAACTCGATACTTTGTCGATGAAGAAGGGGATGCCTTGGGCATCCCCAAGCTTAGATGCTTGAGTCTTCTTGAAATATGCAGGGATGAACCACCGGGGCATCCCCAAGCTTAGACTTTTCATTCTTCTTGATCGTAGTATATCATCCTCCTCTCTTGACCCTTGAAAACTTCCTTCACACCAAACTTCAAGCAAACTCATTAGAGGGTTAGTGCATAATCAAAAATTCACATGTTCAGAGGTGACACAAACATTCTTTTCACTTCTGGACATTGCACATAACTTCTGAAAGTTAATGGAACAAAGAAACTCATTCAACTTAACAAAAGCGGCAATGCGAAATAAAAGGCAGAATCTGTCAAAAACAGAACAGTCCGTAAAGACGAATTTTAAGATGGCATCAGACTTGCTCAAATGGAAAAACTCAAAACTAATGAAAGTTGCGTACATATCTGAGGATCACGCTCGTAAATTGGCAGATTTTTTCGAATTTTCTACAGAGAACTGAGCCCAGATTCGTGACAGACAGCAATGCTGTTTCTGCGCAGCGATCCCAAATATAACATCAACTTTGACATAGAAACTTTACTTGGCACAAAAACATGATAAGGAGAGGTTGCTACAGTAGTAAACAACTTCCAAGACACAAATATAAAACAAAGTACTGTAGCAAAATAACACATGGGTTATCTCCCAAGAAGTTCTTTCTTTATAGCCATTAAGATGGGCTCGAGCAATTTTGGTGATGCACCCGCAAGAAATAGTATTTGAAGCAAAAGAGAGCTTCAAGAGGTAATTCAAAACACATTTGAGCCTAACATGCTTCCTATGCAAAAGAATCTTATACACAAATGAATTCATGAAGAGCAAAGTGGCAAGCATAAGAGGATAAAACACAAGTAACTTAAAGATTCTCAACATAAAGAGGGAAACTTAATATTATTAAGATGCATATAACCATATTTCCCTCTCTCATAATAACTTTCAGTAGCATCATTGATGAAATCCACAATATACCCGTCACTTAAAACATTCTTATCATGGTTCATATGCATAGAAGTATCATTAATTTTGGCATAAGAAGAGTTATTCTCATTAATAGTAATTGGAGCAAGATTATTATCAAGAATTTGAACATGGTAAACAAGTTGCATATTAAAAGAATTTTTTTTGGCAAGCCCATCATAACTATGACAAGTTTCATAAGGATAATTGTAACATGTGTCATATACATCTCTATAGCAATTATCTAAACCTGAATATGTAATATCATCATTTTCACTAAAAGTAGATGTCTCAAATACGGGATCTTCAAGCACAACATCCCCAAGCTTAGAGCTTTCAATATCATCGTTTAAGGGGACATGAATAATGCTATCATCATTAATTTCATAATCGGTACCAAAGAGATTTTCAATATCAAAGGCAGCGTGCTCATCCAAATCATGATCACTAATATGGGTAAAGGGTATAGGAAGATCATCGTACTCGGATTCATTATCATAATAATCATTAGGAGCAACATACTTACGGTTACCTAGCGTTATCTCATTCACGCGGGGATACGCCGTTACCTCTTTCTTTTTATTCTCCTTCTTCTTCTTCTTCTTCTTCTTCTTCGTTCCCTTCTTCTTCTTCTTCTCCTTCTCCTCGTTCCCTTCTTTAGGAGGAAGAGGCTTGAATGGTGGCTCGTCCGCATAACCTGATTTTCTTTTAGAAACAATAGAAGAAACTTGGGAAGATCCCTCCTTTTCATTAATTAGTTGAAAACACACAGCGGTCCTATCATATTTTGGCAAGGTGTCATCTTCTAAAATATTTTGTATGTAAGTATTTGTATGGCAATTATTAATGCAGTAAGAAAGACAACCATGCAGGACATCATCAATATCAAGATCGTTAATATTTAACAAAGAAATTTTTCTTGACAACTCTTCACACTTCAAAAATAAGGTAAGTTCATCATGCTGATTAGGAGTAATTTCATCATCACAATACAAATTTGCAGCACTCATGGGGTTTGAATTATCATTGGAGGAACATTGAAAATTAAAATGACCAACTCTATGGCAAAGTTCACAAATAAAAGGATAGAGGGCACACACTTTTTCTCCAAGATCATCTAGAGCTCTAGACCACTTTCTAGTTTTTTCATTTCTGTGATGGATACAATATTCATCTTCTATTTGATTAATTCCACAAGGTCTATGTATTCCACAAAAATTAACATGCTTATAGGAAATAGCATTCTTAGGAGTTTGAGCATGCTTATTGCAATCATTAACAACAATGTCATTCTTCATGCAAGCCTCTTTAAAAGGTTCATGATACTTATCAAAATTCTTTTTAGGCAATTCTAAATGAGAAGCAAAGGCTTTATAAAGATTTGCAGCAACTTGAGAGTCAAGACCATAAGTAGCACTCATATTTCGAAATTTACCACTATCCATGAAAGTTTCAATGCATTCATAATCATAATTTATACCGACTCTTTACCTTTGTCGTTCTCCCAATCTTCGAGCGTTCTCCTTAATCCGATCAAGAAGGTCCCTTTTAAACTCTTCTTTATTGCTCGTGAATGATCCAGAACAAGTAGTATCCAAGCAAGGTCTTATCTTGAAAAGAAAGTCTTGCATAGAAATTATCAATGATGATATTACCCGGAAGCTCATGATTGGGGCATTTGAGCATTAAAGTCTTCAATCTCTCCCATGCTTGGGCAATACTCTCTCCATCATGAGGCCAAAAATTATATATATGGTTTCGATCTTTGTGAATTTCACTTGGAGGATAGAACTTGGAATAAAATAGAGGCACAATATCCTTCCAATCAAGAGAGTGCCCGTCCTTCAATAGTTTATACCAATGCGCCGCTTCACCAGATAGCGATATAGAGAATAGTTTCTTCTTCACTTCATCCATAGAAATACTGCACACTTGAATAACCCGCATAATTCATGCAAAAACAGTAAATGATTACTAGGATGGACAGTTCCATCCCCTTCATAGCGGTTATCCATAACACGTTCAATAATTTTCATAGGTATTTTATACGGAATACTTTCAGCAGGTGGATTTAAAATATCAGAAGCATCATTAGAGTTATCGCATATAGGAGATAAAGCATTATCAGAGCAAAATATTTCTTCCAAAGCGGAGGAGCTAAAAAGATTATTTTTATGTAAACTAGCTTCCCCAAGCTTAGACTTCTTCATAGCATTAGCGATAATTGCATTCATACTAATAACATTGCTACTATCATGTAAATAAGGTTCCATAGGTTTTTTAATTTTCGCATCAAACCATCCATGTCTTAAATCAGGAAATAGAATAAGAAGCTCACTAATTTTTTTGTTGTTTTCCATTATGCCTAACTAGTGAAAAATAAAAACAAGAAACAAAAAGATGTAATTGCAGAGTCTAAAGGAAATAGCTTCGAGTACACACACAATGGCGCCAGAAAAGTACTGTTACCTGGAACCGGAGTGTGAGTACCTTTTACCTTTCCTCCCCGAGCAACGGCGCCGGAAAAGTGCTTGATGTCTACGGGTGCTTCGTTCTTGTAGACGAGTGTTGGGCCCCCAAGAGGAGAGGTTTGTAGAACGGCAGCAAGTTTCCCTTAAGTGGATCACCCAAGGTTTATCGAACTCGGGGAGGAAGAGGTCAAAGATATCCCTCTCAAGCAACCCTGTAATCACAAAGCAAGAAGTCTCTTGTGTCCCCAACACACCAAATACACTTGTCAGGTGTATAGGTGCACTAGTTCGGCGAAGAGATAGTGAAATACAAATAATATGGATGTATATGAGTAGTAATAGCAATCTGAATAAAATATGCAGCGAGTAAACTTATGCTAAGCAAGAGGCTCACCTTGAGGTGTGGTTGCTCGATGCACACCAACGCCAAAAATACCTCACCCCAAGATGCGGTACTCACACCACACACCGAGCGCCACGAAGGCGCCTCACCTAAATATCCGGTGACCCTCGCCACAAAGGCCTAGGTCACGGTTCCACTAAGGGATTTCCTTCGAGGCGGAAACCGGGCCTTACACAAAGCTTGGGGCACGCATCCGCAACTTAATTGGAGGCTCCCAAGAAATCACCACAAAGGTCTCAAATCCGTCTAGGCTTCCAGGAACCCAAGAGTACCAACTTTCTTGCTTTCACTTCCACGAATCACCGTGGAGAACTCAAACCGATGCACCAAATCTAATGGCAAGAACACCACAAAGATGCTCAAGTCCTTCTCTCTCAAATTCCAACAAAGCTACAAAAGCTATTGGGGGAATAAGAGAGGATGAACAAATAGGAGGAGGAACACCAAATTTCTCCAACATCTAGATCTAGTGGATTCCCCTCACAAAGAGAGGGATTTGATTGGTGAAGATGTAGATCTAGATCTCCTCTATCTTTCTCTCAAATAGATGCAAGATTCATTGGAGGGAGAGGGAGATAGCAAGCTCAAAGAAGGTCAACAATGGAGGCAAAAACGAGCTCTAACGGATTGGAAACTTTGGGGAAGAAGACCCCCTTAAACAGGGCAAGAGAAATCTGCCCGTTATGCACAAAACTCGTCAAAACCGGAACTTCCGGTCATTTGGGGCGGAACTTCCGCCCCCCGGAAGTACCGGCCAACTTCCGGGTGAAGTAGGGCGCCCCCGGAATGCTCCCAGTATGAATTCTGCGTGCATAATCGACATTTCCGGAAGTTCACCGGAAGTAGGGCGGAAGTTCCGGTCACCGGAACTTCCGACCAACTTCCGCCCAAAAAACTGCTTCACGAAAACTTCAATAACTTTTGCATCCGGACTCCGATTTCGATGATCTTGGGATCGTTGAAATCACAACAACGAGATCTACAACAATATGCATAGAAACATCATAGTCCAGAAAAGGAGGATAGAAACAAATGAATAAAGGTTTTACCTATCTATAAAAGGCAAACCGGTAAAACCTCCAATATGGAAAATGCAACAACTTGAGATAGGAGACTTGGATTTAGGTGAAACCAACTTTGTTGTAAAGAGGATGAAAAGAGCTACCACACAAAGAGTGAAAATATTAAGAACAAGTGGGGTAGGTTTTTCTATGTATTTTAGAGTGAACCTCTCAATACGAGAAACCGAGAAAAACTCCAATATCGAAAACGCAACAAGTGATTCATGTGGAATCCGTTTTCGATGAACTAGAGCTTGTCATGAGAATAAGCACAAGCTCTAAAACACCACATGGATAAGATCCAAATAACAACCAAGAAATATGATGCAAGGATGCAAAGGTTTGAGCTCTCTCCGAACGATACGATCGAGTTACTCACTCGAGAGTCCTCTTGATAGTACGTCAACTAAACTATAAACCGGTCTCCAACTACACCATGAGACCGGTAAGAAAGAAACCCTATCAAGAGCAAACCTTAAACTTGCGCATTCCACTTGAGCTCGATGATGACGATCTTGACCGCATAAAGATGGAACGCCTTTCTTGATTGTGCTTGCTTGACGAAGTCTTGTGGATTGCTCCCCCATAATCCACCATGGGAGAGCTTCTTGTTCCGCGCATCTTCACATATCCATGATCACCATATGGATGGAAAGAGTCTAGCAAAGGATCTCTTCGAGATGGCTCATCTTGAACTTGCACTTCATTTCTTCATGGCAAGCTTCAAGCAAATGATCTCTTTGAGTTGGCTCATCTTGAACTTGCACTTCATTTCGTTGATGTCTTGAAGTTAACTTTGAGAGCTCACTTCATCTTCATCTTCAAAACATACTTGACACCTGATCTTCTTCATTTGCTCCTTATTACAATCTTGAAGCCAACATATGTTTCAAGCATTGCCTATGGACAACTCCTACAAATATAACTCAATGCAAACATTAGTCCATAGGGATTGTCATTAATTACCAAAACCACACATGGGGGCTCCATGCACTTTCAACATCGGTCCACAACCACTCATGTGGGCCAGTGCCCTGTCCAGGGCGTAGACCACGACCATATGTGCAGTAGGGGACAATTGTCCCTCTCCTCCCATACATTTGTGGCAACCCCTCCCCAAGTTTCCATAGGGAGGAGGACATGAGCATCTATAAAAGGAGGGGAGCTGCCCTGTAGAGGGGATCCTCTTCCAGACCCTAGATCAGATCTACTTTCTCCTTCTAGTTAGAGCTCTCCAGATTAGACACAGCTTCTTCAACTAGAACGTTGTAAAATCATCTTGGTGCTTCATGAGTTGTCAATACCAGACAAGGCAGGACGTAGGGGTGTTAGGGACCTGAACCTGGGTAACTCCGTGTGTCTCTCTGTCGTGCCGCTGTCGCTTCTCTCCTACGTCGCCGTGGCTTTGCGAATCTTGGAGCGATGCTCTTAGCCCCAATGCTCGATAACCTTATTAAGGGTGTTGCCGAGGTACATGTGCTCCTCTCTAGACACGAAACCTCGACAGTAGTCACCCACTCGCGCCCCTCCCTCCGCGGCGCAATCCTTCCGCCATCATTTCCCCTCGTCATTACCGACACCTTTTGTTTGGGGCGCTACTCGCCAGAGTTCACGATTTGTGCCGACGTCCTAGTGTGCACTTTCCGGCACCAGGACAGGTCCCTGGCTACCTCCCGCCGGCTCAAACCCGCCCACCGACTTCGACGCCCATGAGTCGTTTGGCCATTAGCGCAAATGAGTTTGAGTACGAGCCTTGGACTATTTTCGGTCATCTGAGCCTACGATATTGGTCACTGACCCATCCGTGTTGCACGCATATGGACCTCACTAGGTCAATCGAGATCTTCTACAAGAACGTAGTTGACACCTCGTCGGACGACTCTTCGGAATTCATGGTTTTTGCGGCATCCCTCATCGATGAGCACACTGATAGGTAGAGGCATGTGCACAAGGCTCGACAAGTCCACACAAGGACAATATCAAGAACAATCGCGAAGCTAGTCACTACAGGCTCTTCAGGGAATACTTCCATCTAACCAATCAGTCTCTATGGAGCACCTATTCGGACGACTGCTATCGCATGTCAAGAGTCATGTTCTTGGCTAATATACGTGGCGTGAGGGGCTACGGCCCCTACTTTACATGTAAGTTCGATACCTCTTGTAAGTTAGGCTTCACCGTTTACCAGAAGTTTTCGCAACTATTCGCATGATTTCATATGGAGTGTCAGGTGATCTCATTGATGAGTATATGCGAATGAGCGATCACAAGTATTGAGAATGAATGAGACCCCAAGTAGTTTGGGATGATTGTATTACTATGGTGTCATTTGAGACAGTGGAATAGGAATCTTAGATCCCATAAAACTCCTATGGAATGTGCTAATTCATAGAGATTCGGAGGAAGTAAGACCTCATGTTTTTATGTCCTATGTCTACAATTTCTGAATTCTTTTTGTGTGACATCCAAACGACACTTATAAGGAATCCAGAATACACGTCTCACTTCACGTGTTTCTTCTATCTTATATTTTAAGTTCATGTGTTTCAAACATGGCCTTAAAGTTTTTCTATAAATACAAGGTGGAGGATCAAAAAGATGCAGACGATCTTGATACTACCAAACAACCATATCGATAAAAATAGCATCAAGTCTATTTTCGCTAGACTTCTTTATTATTTTTGGATAAGTGATGTGGATATCCTTCTTGTGTGGGATGCTAATTTTGATTGTAAATGTTTGGACTCTTGATGCGGAAAACCCATGACGTCTCTAGAAGAAGTTAGAACTTCTCTAGACAAAAGCACACATTGGTGTTGGAGTGCACTCTATACCTCAACCTCTCGCATTAGAGAGTGTAGTAATTTACTAGTTCTAAAAAAATCATTTCATGAGAACTAATAATAAATTGGATGGTTAGTGGGATAGGTATACATTCAACATATAGTTCCACTTTGTTAATCTTGAATCTCACTGATACGTGTGCTCGAGTATTGTGTGCGTGTCAACGTGTATCTTATCTTGTACCCCCTGTCTCTAGAAAAATAAACTTTCTGCGAGGTATAAAACATATTTTTGAGTAGACGACGCGTGCACCCATGTGCTGACCCTGCGCGGTACACGGGAAGTGGTACAGTAGACGACAGACGGGGTGAACGTGACGCGACGGTCCACGCGAGGCCAAACGTGACCGTGTCCACGAGTTACGCCTCCGCGGGGCCCACTCGCCAGTGACACCGGCCTGGCGCTTATCCTGGGTCCAGCTAGGCACCACCACCACCAACCAAGCACCAAACTTTCGCCAGATACTCCGCCGCCGGCGACGGCCGCCCGCCCCCCGCATGCCGATCTCCGCCGGCATCCGCGCGCCGCCGCACGGGGCGTCCCTCTCCGTGCCCGGGACCGGGAGGCGGTACCGTGTGCATCCTCCGGCCTCCGTAGCGGCGGGCGGCGTCCGGCGCAGGCGGCTCGGGGTGGTGGTCGCGGCGGCCTCCTCGGCGGCCTCGCCCGACGAGCTCCACGCGCGCGGCAGGCACCTCCACGGCTTCCCCGAGGTGAGCGCCGATGCTCCTCCATCAAGCGCATGTTTATTCGTCCGTTTTATAGTTGTTAAAACATATTTTCGCCTCTCTGTTTGAGGAAACAATCATCTGTATTTAACATAAATTTACCAAAAAAATAATCATGCAGATCATCTGGAATTATGAGAATTCGACTGATTATCATACATGTGGATTGAGATGTGAGGAAGTCGCTTAGCTTTCACTGACAAAGAATAGATCCTCGTGTTCTTGAACTGGAAAACTTATCTAGATAGACCTGTCATCTTTTAATACTGTTCATCATCATGACGCTATTGTATTGTTTGCAGGAATCTTCACTATGGAACTTGATAAAAGACGTGGAGCCTCTGGATCTAAGCGTAGTCCAGAGAGATGTTCCTCCCGAAACCGTGGACGCAATGAAGAGGACTGTTTCAGGCATGCTGGGTCTGCTCCCGTCCGATCAGTTCAGCGTTGTGGTGGAGGCCCTTTGGGATCCCTTCTTCAAGCTGGTGATATCTTCAATAATGACAGGGTATGCCTTTCTTCCGAATCATATTTACAGTTGAATTTGATTTGGTTGGTCAAAAGGAGTCCCATTTTGGTATGATTACCTTTTGCAATTGTGTGCATATACAAGTAGGAAATGGCTTGATGTTGTATGTAGGTCAACCAGTTATGTGAGGTGGACTGGAGAAGCATGCCGTTAGTCGTAGGCTGGTAGCCTGCTGTAGCGTTGATTGCATATCTACGAACAGGAAATCGATATTTGGTGTCACTGGTCACTGTAATTTTAAGAGTTGTTAGGACACTTTGCTGCACTGTGATTCACATATGTGACATGTGGAAAGATGTGATTCTTCTTGCATAGTTTCTCTGCCTAAATGATTTAGTGTTGGTAGTACAACTTTTGTCTTGTCTACTTAGACATTTGTCACATATAATGTGCAAATGTTCCTTGATGTCCTCCATTCCCTTCCACTTGCTGTCAGAATGCTTCATTTTTCTTCTTCATAATTCTAAAAACCACAGGCAAAACAAGTTGCGGCCTAAACTTGATTATTCAGATTTCAGCTTGAAACACTAATCTCCACGGTGATCAACTTCCTTTCATGCGATAAACTTATATTTTTTTGTTACATTAACGTTCAGGAAACACCATTAGGTGGTTGTTTTAGTGATATCCAACACTTTGTTTTATTCACTTACTTTCACTATTACAGAAAATCTGAACCAGCTCCTGCCTCCTGGTTATTTAGCCTGCTTATATGTGAATTTGGTTAGCATTGCCTACTCATGGACGTGATAAAGTTACTTCATTCTTGTTCAGGTACACTCTGTGCAACGCTGAATACAGGCTCTCTCTTGAAAGAACCCTAGAGTTGTCTGATGATGAAACTGAATGCAACGAAAGATACAACAATGAACATAGTCACAGTGAACTTGATCTTGGAGGACCTATGGCTGTTATGGGATTGTCAGAAGATGGTGAATTGACCAATGAATCAGAAAATAGGGATGACCAATTATTACCGGAAAAGATGGGTGGACTAGAGAACTTAAACGCTCAAGCAAAAGAACATATTCTCCAATTGCAATCTCGCTTGGATTCCATGGAAAAGGTAGCATCTATCACATACCTGATTTTACAATCCCGCATGGTTGTTACTCCATTATTTTCACTATGTTTGTCCTCAGCCTTGGAATACTTTGTTTCAAAAGGGCTTTTCTTTGGGGAACTCGAGAGTGTAGCTATTGTATTGATTCCACTCTGGACCACTATTAATTTGCTTTGGAGTGGCTAAATGATTGTATTACTCTTATAATAGCAATAAGCATGGTAATTTCTCAGTTACTGTATGGTGGACTGAGGATACATATAGTGAAACAGAGGGAGTAATAGACTTCTCACCGAGTCACGGTTAGATGGTTGTTCTGTTTTCCTGCATATTAGCTATCGAAGTTCACAGACCTACTATGCTCAGAGCCATGTGGCATTTTTTTCAAAATTACCTTTTGTGTCAGAATGTCTACCTGGTGCAAGATAAGCTAGTTTCTGTAATATCTGAGGTCATCTTACGTTCTTTGTTGACAAATTAGTCCCATTTCCGTTCTTTATAATATTTTTGACTTAATCTTCCACCTTTTGACCATTGCTGGAGAATTTCATTGGATGCTTATTCTATTTTCAATCTTTCAGGAGTTACATGAACTCAAGAGGAAAAATTCCTCCTTGCAAATGCAACAGTTTAGCGGAGAAGACAAAAATGAGTTGCTAAACTACTTGAGATCATTATCACCTGACACGGTTTGTTCTGTCTTGAACCTTTTCATCCAGCAGTACCATGTTTCCTCTTGTTTGTACATATCTATTAAGTTCTTCTGGTAGGGCACTTAGTTGAACAAATCAATAATATCCAACAAAACTAGATAAGTTTCTCATGATCCAGGGGTACCTATTTGTGTCTGATTTGAGCTACTAACTACTTTTACAGGTTATCGAACTCTCAGAACCTTCCTGCCCCGGTGTGCAAGAAGCTATTCATTCTGTGGTACATGGTCTTCTAGCAACTCTCTCCCCTAAGATGCATGCAAAGCCCCCTCCACCATCGGAGAACATCATTGGTGGAACCCTAAATTATGGAAAGGGGGATGATGACCGTGCTGAACTCGTGGAGGATGTGTCTCTCCCATTTCAGCCCCTTATATCCATTCCTCGGGATCATCTTGCGCGTCTCCTGTTCTGGTAATATTAGTGGATTGATAGGTTTCTTTTCCTGTGCTGCTTATTGATACTCGGAGGCTGATTATCTGTGCGTGCAATGGCTGTTTTCAGGTGTATGTTGCTGGGCCACTACATCCGAGGCCTTGAGCGCCGGTTAGAGCTTTCCCAGCTCCTGGCAGTGTCTAGTGACGCGAGGTTGTGATTTGTGTGGTGACAATTGCCATGCCTAGCATTATGAAGCTTTTGCCGGTCGGTTGTCGTCTCCCTGCGAGCATGGAAACAGTCTGGCTGTTCCATATCACCTGTTGCCGCGTACACAGGAAGAGAGGATCTGCGAACCAGGGTATGTGAGCTCCTGTTCTATTTCGCCACAAAAGCTCGCGACGCGAGTTGCTTGCGGAGTGGCCGGTAGTACCCGTGAAGTTACCGGGTGGTGTTTCTTTTCGCTTCCTTGTGCTGTGCATATGTTCGGGTAGTTTGTCTAGCAATCGACCTCTGTAACTCCTTTGTCATCTGTAAAGTTTGGTTATCTATAATTATGTGGTTGCATCGTACTGTATATAGTTGAATCGCATTGGTTATTCCTATTTTGTAACTTGAAGGGCGTTCCCAGAAAGGTTCAGTCGCATCCCTTAGAATGTTTATCCATCCAGAATGAAAGTTGCTTAGAGTTAGAGAGATGTTCACAGAAACAAACAGTATTTTTTTCCTGAGCGCCCGTGCGTATTCGTATAGTAGAGGTGCCTAACTAAACACTTGTAATGTACGAAGTTGTTTAAATCAAAAGGTATTATTGCGCGGGGACGTGCGAGAGGGCGACTGATAATTGCCATCTACGTACCATACTCTAAAATTATCAACAATCTAGAATATCATATCAATATTGTTAGTTTCAGTGTGAACTGTGGAGTATACTTAAATATGCTATATATAGAGTATTGTATATATAGATATATTTTTTCAATAATCTTTGTCAAAGTTAGTGAAGATTGAATTTCGCAAACCAATACAGTGCGTAGAAGCCAGCGATTGCCATCTACCATGGAATTTCAATCCTGGAGATAGGAGTTTTCCATGTAAAAGCCACTGATAAACCATAAAACCAGTGAATTCTCGTCCTCGTGGAGCAGTTACCACTAAACTCCATGGCGGGTGTTCTTACTGCCCTTCTTCGCGCGGGGGAACCTCATCCCGATGACCGACCTGGCGTGCCGCATGGTGATCAGCACAACGGTCACGCGCGCCGCGGTGCGCCTGCTCCTCTACCCGTTCCCGGACGTGGGTCTGGCAGCCGGCGTGGAGTGCCTCGATCGGCGACGCACCTGCGCACGCACGGGGCCTGACGCGTGCACCACGCCGTGGACCTGGCGCAGCCCATCCACGAGGAGCTGCTCCGGGAGCACCGGCCCGACGCCATCGTCGCCGACGCGCTCTTCTGCCGAACCACGGACGTCGCCGCCGAGATTGGCGTCCCGCGGCTCACCTTTCCACCCCGTTGGCTTCTTCCCGATGCTGGCCATGAACAACCTCGCCACCCTCCGTCCCGACATGGCCACCGGTGTCCGTGCCGGTGATGCCGGGGATCGCCATCCTGGCCTCCAACCACCCGGAGTTCCTCGTCCAGGAATATCACCTCGCCATGCTGTGGGAGGGACCGGATCAACGTGGCCCAGCTCGCTGGCTTCGGGGTCGTCGTCAACACCTTTTTTTTTTTCGAGGGTGAGTCGTCAACACCTTCGTCGATCTGGAGAGGTCCTACTGTGAGAAGTTCAGCCGCGCCTACTTCATCGGCCCCGTCGGCGAGCCGTCCCATGCAGCCGTGCACCGCGCGCGGCGGTGACGTCGACGTGGACTGCCTGCGGTGCCTGTCCACCAAGCCGAACCGGTCGTGGTGTTCGTCTGCTCCGGAAGCTGGGCCCAATTCTCGCCACGCCAGCTCCACGAGCTCGCGCTAGGGCTGGATGCATCGAACCAAACATTCCTGTGGGTGGGCCGCGGTGGCGACTTAGACGCACCGGACGAGTGGGAACAGCGCGTCGCCGGCAGCGGCATGGTCGTGCGCGGGTGGGCGCCGCAGCTGGCCGTGCTGGCACATCCTCGGTGGCCGCGTTCGTGACGCACTGCGGGTGGAACTCCGTTCTGGAGGCGCGGCGGCTGGCGTGCCGGTGCTGACGTAGCTGCTGGTATTTGAGCAGTTTATCAACGAGCAGCTGGTCACCGAGGTGGCGGCGTTCGGCGCGCGCGTGTGGGACGGTGGCAAGCTCAGCACGACGGTGGCAAGCTCAGCACGAGGGCAGAGGAGCTGACGGAGAGAGGGCGTGCCGCCGTCAGCGCCGCCTGATCGACGATCTGGTGGATGCTAAAGCCTCGAGGTTCCTTCCTGAGACCAGGACCCATAGCGTCGCGTTTTTGGCCAGTGCTAGGCGTTTGTAGATTACAGAGTAAACCTGATCCATTTTCCTTTCTTCGATGGTAGTATTCATTGACATTAGAGAAAAAAAACTCGCACCCTTGGATTACCAGCGAAGGATGACACTGCAGGAGTCATTTAACTGAAAATGGTTCAATTCAGATATAGCTGCATTCATTAACCACAATTCGATTTATTTCCACTGTCCAAGACGAACGCAGCAGCATGTTTAGTAAGGCTGAACTTGCAGGAAAATACTGGTGTGATGCTACAACATACAAACACGGCCATGCTAAAATTTACAGTTATGATGCTCAATCTGACAAAGCACCTCCAGAAGTATGCTGTTTGGACTTTTGATGTAGCTACCATTGGTGATCAGTCCTCAATATTTCGAACAGGTCTTTTTGGCAAGAAAAGCTCCAAATGGACCAAAGCGGGCTTCACTATCAGCATGTGAATGGATCAGTTAAATCCAAATCACGCACATCATGTATAGTGTCAGCATTGCGGACACATCTAGTGAATCTGAATTGAAACTGAGCAGCTTTGGAAGCCCTTTTCTCCAGCTGAAGCTCTCTGCTCTGTTCTGAAAAAAACTCCTCCCTGTTAAGATCAGGGTGAATGTGAAATGTCATCAACTCCAGCGCTTTTGCGTTCAGTACAAAGAATTTGGCAAAGTTGACTTCAGACTTATAGCCCTCATAACATTCCAATGCTATCGTCTTTACACGGATATCAAACCGTCTGATGAAATTCTTGTGTTTTCGACGACACGCATTGTTTTCCCCTTGAGACCGTGCCTGAAGAAGAAGATGGAGAAATGTAACATCACCATTTCAGATCAGTAAGTAGATCAAAAATGAGTAGTGGACAACGAATCATCACCTGAATGTAGAGCTTCTCCAAGGATGGAAAGCAACTCATCAACTCGATAACTCTATCGAGACTAAGAATTCCCATACGAACAGCCAAGATCTTGACCGTGCGCACCGCTGTTGTCAGCTTATCGACACGTGATCCCTTTATCAAGAATGAAAGAAACATTTAGAGCCAATTTCAGAACAGAAAAGGTGAAATGCAACGCAACTGAGAAGCTTCAGTAAGGTACCTGAATAACTGTGGAGCCGAACACAAACTTTGGGAGGCGATCCTGATCCGGGTTAGAAAACTCTCTAGTAATACCGCTGCGGACTTCCGCCAGTGTAGGCAGGGTGACATCAGAAAGGCAGCCTAAGGTCTCGAGTTTAGGCGCGGAGACTACGGTTACACGGATACCACTGGCGAATTCAAGGTGGAGCAACCTTTGAAGACACGGGGCATTCTCGATGACGAGTTCCTCAAACAAGGGGTTATACTGTTCAGGACGGACACCAATGCTTGTAAGGCTAAGGGAGATGATCCGGACACGACGGAGGCCGACGCATTTGTTAATGAGCAAGCATTCAAGAGCAGGTGTCTTTGCGGCAATCAAGTTGTGCAGCGCAAGCTCGCTGATGGTGACGGTCTCAAGTCCGAGCTGCTTAAGCAGGGGGAAGTGAAGCCCTTGGACGATGTCGTCAGGGAGTGTGCAATGTCTGAAGGTGGCAACAAGGAGGGTGGCCGAGAAGCGGAAGGCGGACGCCGGCAGCGGCTCGATTTCTGTAAGAGACCCGATGTAGAGCTCCTGCAGATTGTCCAGAGCGGCGGACCGGAGCCAGGCGTCGACGGTGGCTTCCGGGACGTGGAGGTAGAAGGGATCGACGCGGAAGCGGCGGCCGGGTCCCGGGTGGGAGGCGAGGATGTCCGAGATGATGCGGATGCGGGGGGCGATGGTAGGGAACTCGCGGTAGTCGAGGTTGAGAGGGGCGGTGCGCCAGAGGTGGCGCCAGCGGGACGCGAGGGCCTGGGTGCGGGCGCCGTCCTTGATGGGGAGGAGGGAAACGATGTGGCGGAGGTTGTCGTCATCGAGGCGGCTGATGCGATCGTCGTCCGCTCCGGCGGCCGGCGGTCTCTCCGTCGACCTAGGATTCGGCAGATCTGGAGCTCCCGGTGTCGCGGCCGGTGGCGGCAGCGACACCTTCCTCTTCTTTGAAGTAGCAGGTCCGCGCAGCTTACCCATCGCGGGTAGAGGTGGCTGGCGCCGCGGCCGAAGACCCTCTCGCATGGTCGAAGGAGGCGACGGCGGCTTGGTTTCTCGGGAGCAGGGTCGCCGGAGCGATCTGAGTCGAGTGGATAACACAAGGAAGTAGGCAGTGACAAACTAACTCACCTATTTAGGAAAAAATAAACTTGCTTTTCTAAGAGCATCTCTAAAAAGCGAATGGGATTTTCTGACTTTGCTTATCCAGACTTTGCATCATTGACAGCTGGGTCCCGCATATAGTGAGCCCCACATTTCAGTGACTCAATGTCAGGAAAATGTTAGAGAGATAAGTCAGAAAATCCGTGCTGCTAAAAAGATACCTTATCCGGCCGAACCACATTCTGGCCGCGAAAAACAGAAGCGATCAAACAGATTCTCCATCCAAAAACTGCAAACACGATTTCGTTGATTTTGGCGCGAGATATTCAAACCAGTGCACCCGAGTTTATTACAAGCTTTTGCAAAAGAGAAACTAAAGGTTCGTAAAATGTACATTAGCTACACCGGGATTTATACTACCATCACTAGGATTTGGGGGCGGTGACGGGAGGTGGAGATTCACTCCTCATCGTCATCGTTGTCCTCATCGAGAGGTCCATCGAGTCGTCGGAGTAGTCCACGATGATGAAGCTGCGCCTCACCATCTCCGAGCGAATGGACGTACGCTTGGCCCTGGGCACGTTGCGATCCTCGTCGTCAGCGGCGCGGGCCCGCTTGACCTTATCCCACATGTCGGTGACGACCATCATGAGGGAGATGCGACATGCCATGGCGAGGTGGCGCACCACCCAAGAGGCGTCTTCCTCGTCCTTGTCGGTCCCCGAGTCGACCTCGATCGGCGGAAGCACTGGATTCATGTGCGACGCCAGAACGAGGACTAGCATCGCTGCCGAGGATGACCCCACCTCGCCGTCATGCGCGTCACGGTGGAGTGTGGACTGCGACGGGCGGATGCCGAGCCACACGGGGAGCGCGGGTTGCGGCGGAAAAGCGCGTCGTGGCGGTGCGCTTGCTCGGAGATGCGCTTCGTGCGCGGATGCATGTAAAATGCATTCATGAACTTTGTAGTGTGTTGACACATATTTCCACATATTTGGGGATGTCAATATTTCATCAAGAGAAGCGTCTAGAGCACGTTGACTTCATGAGATGGGCCAGGAGGGCCGAAAGAGGCGGGGTGGCGTGCAACACATGCTTTTTTCCCCCTCGATCGTCTGATTCGCTTCATTCTTTCGCCCACGGACCCCGTCTGACCTAAAAATCCTATATAAATGACTTCACGAGGCTTTATCGACAAGAGCATCGTAGAAACACCAAAACACAGCTAGAACCAGCAAAGATTGGAGGGGGGAACTTCACCGGAGCCGCCGCCGGAGGGATCTCCACCTTCTTCAACTTCTCCATGATCATCATCATGATGAAGAGGGAGTAGTTCACCTCTGAACTATGGGTTTATGGCAGTAGCTTGATCTCTCTCGGTCTTGTTCTTCATAGATCCAGTGTCATATGAGGTGCTCAACATGATTATGGTCATATATGAAATTCCTATGTGGTGGATCTTCAAGAGGTCTACCGTCTCAGCTGGTCGCCTCCGCGAGTTAGAAGAGAAGCTATCAAGTCAAGAGTAAAAATAGTCAAATGCTACTGAAAGGGTTCAACGCGAGATGGAGGAAAGTATGTGTTATCACCAGATTTTGGCCAAATCAGGAGATGGGCCGTAAGTGAAGATGGGCTTGAAAGATACACGTGTGGAGCATCTTTGAAGCGGCCTTGCACGAAGAGTTTGGGCTTAATTGCCCGTGTATCTGTAATATAGTAGATCGTATGGTAGTTTAGATTAAAAGATAGAGTTTATCTCGTGCACGGTTAGGTGCACGCCCAAATTAGAAAGTCCCTTGGACTATAAATATGTATCTAGGGTTATCACAAAAGGAGGACAATCACGTTCACAACAAACACAAACTAGGCGCATCGCCACCCCTTCTTTCGAGGGTTTCTCCCGGGTAAGCATCATGCTGCCTAGATCGCATCTTGCGATCTAGGCAGCACAACGTTTATTCGTTTACCTTGTGTTGCTCGTATCGAAGCGTTGTTGATGGCGAGTAGCACTACTTATCGTAGATGTTTTGGGGCTTGCATAGATGCTTTTCTTACGCATATCTGCTTAGCTATGCCGTCCCTCAATATCTAGCTGCCCTTAGGTGTAAGGGCAGCATCTTGCTTGTTCGTTACTTAGTAGATCTAATCTGTTATAGTTGCTCCTTGATTATTCAAGGATTAGTTTGATATCCGTATGGTTAGGCCTTGCAAACGGGTTGAACTATCCGGTAGTGCGTTAGGTATGGTTTGTTAGTCCTAAGAGGGATGTTCCGGGAATTAACTTAACGTTGGTTTTTAGGCCTCTTTTAGGGTTAACTTTCCATTATCTTGCGTGTCTATTAGGCTCAACTACGCGTAGGATGTTCCGATCATACGGTGAAAACCCTAAACTGTCGTAGATTGGTTTAGCTTTGTTTTGATCAAGCAGGATCCCCATGTCATTGAAAATCCAACGTGAACCATGGGGCGATCGGCTCTTTGAGCCGATCCACAGGGAAACTTGAGAGCCGATAGGGCTCGTATTTAATGTTTACATGTCTACCATGCAGGAGCCTAATCGAAGCAATTCAACACCTTCCTGACCAGGTATAGGTCAGGTGGCACACCCTTGCAACCGCCAGGACGTGTGCCGGAGCATTTGCGGGACGACGTCGAGGGACCAGGGCCCACTGCCGCCTTGGAAGCCTCCCGGCTCTTCGTGTTGCTTAACCACTGCTCGCCGGTGTGCTTTGGCAGGCAACACATTCTGGCACGCCCGGTGGGACATCGGGACAATCTTCCGCAGCAACAACGGCGACATCCACCTCTGAGATGGCGGGAGAACCGGTGAAGTACGAAGATCTGCCTCCTGAGCATAAGAAGAAATATGATGATCTCAAGGCCATCGTGGAAGCCGAGCTCATCGGTGCTTTTGAGAAAACCCGTTCGCACGGGATCAAGTTCAAAGGGTTCCAGCCCGAAGGTGCGTTAGACGGACTAGATCTATCTCTCCCTTCGGACGAACGTACCGAGCCACTGCGACAGGAAGTCAACTATGCCGTTGCTCACTCTCTTCATCGGCATTCTGAGAGCTTGGTGAACACTCTGGAGCGTGTCGCGCTCAATGTGGTGCAAGAAGTCATGAAGCACAAGTACTCTCCGTCAGGACCTGCTCTAGGAACTCATCAAGGAGAGATACCACTCTATACCAGGCCGCCACTGCCATTCACGACGGCAGTGCCACAGCAACAAGGTTCACCGGCGTACGTTGTCTACAAGGTTGGAGGTGATCCGGGCGATTACCAATTCCTGTACGAGCCGCCCAAGGAGATCCCACATGGATACGTGTGCACTTACGTGCCGGACTGGAACGATTGGATGACCCAAGTCACAGCAGGAAGGACTGCCACGGTAGGAGGGATCACTGGAACAGGGGTAGTTGCCGGAGCGGGGAGCAGTTCTGGAGCAGATGCTGAAAAACAGGCGTGGCTAACCAAATACGCCACCAGTACAAGTCATGCACGCTCAACTCCTGCAGCCCCTACGGTGGAGGAGATCACCGCAATCATGAGAGACCGGTTCGGCATCCTGCCGAAGAAGAGAATGATCGGCTATTCCAAGCCGTATCCCAACGACTACGACCTGATCCCGCTGCCACCTAAGTATCGGCTCCCTGACTTCACAAAATTTAGTGGATCAGAAGGAACCAGCTCAATCGAGCACGTGAGCCGATACTTGGCACGGTTGGGCATGGTCTCGGCTTCGGACGAGCTGCGTGTGAGGTTCTTCTCACAATCTCTCACGGGTCCGGCCTTTGGGTGGTACACCTCGTTGCTACCAGACTCGGTTCGGACGTGGAAGCAGTTGGAGGAGCAATTCCACGAACAACACCATACAGAAGCTACTGATGCTGGCATTGCCGACCTGACTCAAGTTCGGCAGAGACGAGGAGAGACGCTATCTGAGTACATCCAGAGGTTCAGGACCGTCAGGAACCGATGTTATTCGGTTCGTCTATCTGAGAAGGAAGCATGCGAGCTGGCGATAGTAGGCCTGTCAGCACCGCTCAAAGATGTGACCTTCCAAGCAGAGTACAATTCGCTGGCGCACATGGTTCAGAAGTTGACAGCGTATGAACAGCGCCATCCAGAATTGTACCAGGACAAGTACAAGCGTGTCGCCCTGATCGAGACGGACGAAGATGAAGATCCTGCAGGAGATCAGGAGGTCGCTGTAGCTGAGTGGACCCGGGGGGCAAAACCCGTGTCCTGCAAGTGGGTGAAGCAGCCAGGGCCTGTGAAGGGGTTTGACTTTGATTTGAGCAAAACAGAGCAAATTTTTGATTTGCTACTCAAGGAGAAACAGCTGAAGTTACCCGAAGGCCACAAAATCCCCACGCCACAAGAAGTGAACGGCAGGCCATACTGCAAGTGGCATCACACGTTCACCCATGCCACCAACGACTGCAAAGTCTTGCGCGGACAGATTCAGATGGCGATAGAACAAGGCCGATTACTCTTCGGTCAGTTTGCCATGAGAGTTGACACGCAGCCGTTTCCGCAGGTCAACATGGTGGATCTCAGCCATTGCATAAGACGCGAGCCAGGTTTCTCGTTTGATATCAATATGGCAGGGTTTGCAGATCGCCATGGCGAGGATAAGCCGGAGAGCAGTCGCTCTCGCGGCAAAGATAAGAAAGAGGCCGATCCACGCGACCGGCCCCAGCATGATGACAGACGGTATTTAACTGAGAAAGAAGTGATAAGCGTGCGGTATCAACGACCACTTTCCACGCACCTCCTTAACAAATATGAACAGCAGTACGACCGACGTCGACGCTACGACGAAGATGATGATAGATATCGTCGGTCTGATGCAGACAACTGGAAATACCGTCGATACGAAGGGTATGAGCGTCACGCCAGAGGGAGGTCAAGAGAGCAAGAGGACATGGACAGGCATTGGAATTGTCCTTTCTTCAAACACTGCTGGGATTCAGGAATGAGCCGATTGCCTACAATCGAGAACTGCCGTAATGTAATCAGAAGAGGAAGGGAACAAATGAAGTTTCAGTGTTCGATCGTCTAGGACCTCTCCCACCTCAAAACAAACGAGCTGAGTCATCCCAAGATGAAGACTTCGAGGAGTCAGAGGAAGAAGATAGATATCACCGACCAAGGTGGTGTCCTGATGGGCTCAGCCACTCCCAAAAGCGCAGAGTGCAACGGCTAAGAAACCTAGAAGAAGCCGAGGCGCAGTACCTGTACATGTTGAGGAAAGCACGGCCCGATCTGGCCGTGAAAATCCAGCAAACACTGGAAACGGAAGCTCGCCCACCAAAGAAAGTGTGGCGACCCAAGCAGACGCAAGCCGATGCAGGGACATCGGCTGGTACAAACATGGTGTTCGTTCTCCCGTCAGAGTTTTGTGCTCCAAGAGAGGAGGAAGCATCAGTGACACAGTTTGATTGCGGTCCACGGCCAGTTATCTTTGAGAAGCCATGAGAAAGGAGCTATAGGCATCTGAAGGCCCTATACCTGAAGGGTTATATCAATGGGCAGCCTATCAGCAAGATGCTGGTTGACACGGGAGCAGCAGTCAACATAATGCCGTACTCCATGTTACGACGTTTGGGACGTTCCAATGAAGATCTGATCAAGACCAACGTCACGCTAAGCGATTTCAACGGCCAACCGTCAGAAGCCAAGGGTGTTCTCGAACGTGGACTTAACTGTCGGCCGAAAGACCATCCCTACGTCCTTCTTCATCGTCGAAAGCAAGAGCATTTACGCTGTTACGCTAGGAAGGGATTGGATCCATGCTAACTCGCTGCATTCCATCCACAATGCATCGAGTGCATCATACAATGGGATGGGGATGAAGTGGAGGTTGTTCATGCGGATGATTCGATTGATATCTCTTTGGCTGCCATGAACATCCGGGAAGCAAATGACCAAGAGCCGCTCTCCGGAATCAATCTAGACGGCTGTGAACGCATCGAAGCTACAAAAAATGGGGTGAGGCTGGTCTTATCCACTGGCCTCACAGAGTAGCAAGATCCGAGTCTATGGACGGACGTGGCAAGGCCGATCCCTGTGATCGGCCCCAAAAAATAAGAAACAAGGATCTCACTTCAAGCATGCCACGTCGTCGTAGCAGAGAACCAAGAAGTTGTAAACCCTCGTTACACATTGCAACGGAAAAGGAGGCCGATTCTAGCAATCGGCCACATAGAGTCTCAACATACCTTCTGCTTGTGTTCATCATTGATTTAGCAGGCGATGGGAAGCTGGGGTTTACAGCAGCTGATGGACTAGAAGAGATCGAAATTGGTCCTGGGGATAAGCCATGGCCAATATTTATCAGCAAATAGTTGGATCGACAACTACAAGGGAAGCCGATTCCAGCAATCGGCTAAAATTATTCGCACCATACATATTCACTGATGTGCTATTTAGCATGATGAGTTGCGAAACAAGCTTGGATTGGCTGAAAAGCCGATATCTTCAATCACTTGAAGGATTCGGCTCCGGGGGCATACACACAGAGAAGGTACAAGGCCACAAAGTATGTACCCAGGGGAAGCCGATTCATGAGATCGATCGGCTAAAAAATCGAAAATACAAAAAAATTTCAGCACAGCCGATGCTTGGACATCGAGAATTACAAAGGTTAAGCTGCCACTTGATCGGGCCTCAGTGAAGGAAAATGATTTGAAGACAGGCAATGTCACGTTTGGCCAGGGCATCAACTGCAGCGTCATCGGGACGTGGGGCTGGATTTCGTCAAGGATGGTGAGCTGATCTGAGCAGCAAAGCGCAAGAATTGAGTCAGGAGGAGTTAAACAGCCATTACAGCTTTTTGATTCAAGGAAGGGGTTTGCTAATCTTCCAAGCCCTCTTGGTGCATCGGCTCCTTGTGAGTAAGATTTCCTATCTTGTTTTGATGGGAGTTGAGGGTTGACCTTTTCTCGGAAGCCGATGGTGACACATCTGGCTAGTTTTATATGGTGGTGTCCCCAGAGGTGCCCAAGCTGGAGCTTCGTCGGCTGGATTGCATGTTCTCGCTGATGTTATCTTCAGCATCCTTTTTCGAGCCGGCACAGGGTTCTTGCCCTTCAAAGTTTTCCTGGCAGCCACCTTTTTTACTGCTATTCTCGCCTTGACTGAGGCTCGGGGGGCAGCTGGCCCTGAAGATGCTTTGTTTTGGAAGCCGATTGCGTTGAAATCGGCTGTCTCTGCATCACAACCATATTGAAAGGTGGTGAATTCTTGTAGAAGAAAACCACGAGAGTTGATGGGAGGAGTTGGAAGAAGGGAGCCGTTATCATTGGTAGGCTCTGGGCTAGTTTGCTGTTGCAAGGAAACAGAGCATCACAAGGAGAGTTGTGAGCAAATGGTGCCTGTTATGCAAATGTATCAGCTTCAACGTCAAGTTGTTTCAGCTACGGTCCTAGAAGCTTTTCCTGGAGGCGTTAATTCAGGAATTTTGCCGTTAGGTCAAACAGCACGATCGGATGATTTAAAATCCAAGATTTAGGGGTCTCAAGGCTGTGTGCTGGACCTGCTCGATTGGAAGTTGGATCCGAATTTCAAGGATTGTAAGTTACCATTTGAGGGAATGACTGGATTGACCTGTCTTACAATTCATTGTACAAAACTGATGCATTGCCATCGGCTCATTGAGCATCAACCAAGGTGATAATCGGCAAAATCAAGACAAGGGAGAATCGGCTAAATCAATATGCAAGGAATCGGCAGACTCAAATTGGGGAAATTCCTTCATTGATAATCAAATTTCTTACATGAAAGGAGCTGATTGCTCTCAAAAGGAAGGCCTAGGGGGATACATTGCCCACCTACTACTACTGATCCTATTCTAGGGGTCCTATCTACGGGCCATTGCTGCCCTCGTCATCGCCGTCGCCGCCGCTGTCGGCGCTTTCGGCGGGCTCGTCGTCGCTGCTGCCGCGGCCGCCTGGAGATGGGCCGTAAGTGAAGATGTGCTTGAAAGATACACGTGTGGAGCATCTTTGAAGCGGCCTTGCACGAAGAGTTTGGGCTTAATTGCCCGTGTATCTGTAATATAGTAGATCGTATGGTAGTTTAGATTAAAAGATAGAGTTTATCTCGTGCACGGTTAGGTGCACGCCCAAATTAGAAAGTCCCTTGGACTATAAATATGTATCTAGGGTTATCGTAAAAGGAGGACAATCACGTTCACAACAAACACAAACTAGGCGCATCGCCACCCCTTCTTTCGAGGGTTTCTCCCGGGTAAGCATCATGCTTGCCTAGATCGCATCTTGCGATCTAGGCAGCACAACGTTTATTCGTTTACCTTGTGTTGCTCGTACTGAAGCGTTGTTGATGGCGAGTAGCACTACTTATCGTAGATGTTTTGGGGCTTGCATAGATGCTTTTCTTACGCATATCTGCTTAGCTATGCCGTCCCTCAATATCTAGCTGCCCTTACACCTATCCAGGTGTAAGGGCAGCATCTTGCTTGTTCGTTACTTAGTAGATCTAATCTGTTATAGTTGCTCCTTGATTATTCAAGGATTAGTTTGATATCCGTATGGTTAGGCCTTGCAAACGGGTTGAACGATCCGGTAGCGCGTTAGGTATGGTTTGTTAGTCCTAAGAGGGATGTTCCGGGAATTAACTTAACGTTGGTTTTTAGGCCTCTTTTAGGGTTAACTTTCCATTATTTTGTGTGTCTATTAGGCTCAACTACGCGTAGGATGTTCCGATCATACGGTGAAAACCCTAAACTGTCGTAGATTGGTTTAGCTTTGTTTTGATCAAGCAGGATCCCCATGTCATTGAAAATCCAACGTGAACCATGGGGCGATCGGCTCTTTGAGCCGATCCACAGGGCAACTTGAGAGCCGATAGGGCTCGTATTTAATGTTTACATGTCTACCATGCAGGAGCCTAATCGAAGCAATTCAACACCTTCCTGAACAGGTATAGGTCAGGTGGCACGCCCTTGCAACCGCCAGGACGTGTGCCAGAGCATTTGCGGGACGACGTCGAGGGACCAGGGCCCACTGCCGCCTTGGAAGCCTCCTGGCTCTTCGTGTTGCTTAACCACTGCTCGCCGGTGTGCTTTGGCAGGCAACAGTATGCAAGAGCAGGAACGTAAATTTGAAGAGATGAGAAAGAAGCAGGACGATTGATCTTGAAGCACTAAAGAAGTCCACCGAAGAGAACCGTTTGACATTCGAGAAAAGGAAAAAAGAAATGGATGGCATGCTTAGTTTCCTCTTGAGGATGTCGCAAACTCCCAACCCTAGTGAGCACCATTTACAGGATGCTTTGTTCTTGCTGAAGACCTTTTGTGTTCATTTTTTCATTCTTTTTGTCATTATATCTTATGATACAACCATTTCAGTGTGCTAGAATTCTAAAGTTTGCGTGTGATTAAATGCGAATTTATCATTTTTCTGCCATTTCTAATATTTTCCCATTTAATTTTGTTTCATATTTTAAGTGCAATTTCAAATTTATTAATAATTGAAATGTGAAAACAAAAATTGTGACGGCCCACTTGCTTAGCTGCAACGAAACTTTTGGGCGGGCCAGCCCAAAGATGATATCAATTTGTTCTATTTTACGGGTTAAATACTCCCTGGGCAACAATTGTTTTGTTTTGTCAATTGTTGTGCCCAGCCACTCATTTTTTTCTTTGTTTTGTCACCCAGAAAGCTCATCTCAACAATTGTTGGTATTCTTGCAGATATAGGTGTGCCCAAGTATTTTATTCGACAACCCCCCTCCCCCATGGCAATTGAATAAATCAGAGTGACACTAAATTTTGCTATCATCTTGCAAAATCATCATGACTTCACTTTTTTCAAAATTTATTTTCAAGCCAGACATTGTTTCAAAAATATACAGCAGCAACTTAAGATTTCTTGCATCTTCCATATCATCTTGGATCAACAGAATTGTATCATCGGCATATTGAAGTATTGCAACCCCATTTGGGATAATATTATCAGCTAGGCCCACAAACAAGCCATTTGGCTCTGCAACAGAAACCATCTTAGCAAGACTGTTGGCTGCCATATTGAAACTAACAGGGGCAAAGGGGCCCCCTTATCTGACTCCTTTGTGACTGACAAAATATGCCCCCACCTCCAATAGACATGTTGTAATATCCCAGGTTTAGAGACGATCGAGGGGTAGATTTTAGAAAGGGTTGTGCACTACATCGTAAATTCTGGGAAAATTTCGCGCTTTTAAAACAAAACTACATCGAAGGGGGACAAGTTTCTCTCTCGACACCTTACAGGGTTAGGGTTTCGAGAGTGCGACAAACTTGCTTCTCACCTAACTAAATTAGGGTTTTGAGAAGAGAGGAGAGTGTTGCAATACAACTTAAGTTGCATGATTGAATTCAAACGTAAGAACATTTGAATTTCAAATTTAAACATCATATGAATATCTCATAATTCAAAATTGAGGTAATTCATTAAACAATTATAATTAATAAAGAATATGAACAATACAAATAATAAGTAAAGCTCATTAGAGAAAAATGGGAGCTTTATTAATAAACACACAAGATACATTGTCTTTGCAATATTCAGATTATGAATTATAGAATATTACAATACATTACAAGAATTGGAAAAAATAGAAAAAGAAAAAGAAAGAAAAATACAATTCAATGATCTATCCTAAACTACCAGCTAATCTTCATTAGATACTTGAGCCTGATGATCTTGATCTTCACTTGATCATCATCTTGATTCCCTGCACACAACAAAGCAAATCACTAGCTATGCCAAGTGGCATTGCCACTTGGCGAGTTAGCAAAAGAAAACAGAATCGGTGGATAACATCACAGCCTCGGCCGAGCCGATCCTCTCACCGATCCGTATACCAAGCACTTGGTACACACACACACACACTAGCTGCTCACACAGCTAGTGTGCATGCCTAACAGCAGGTCACTATGTGTGCATGCAGCACAACACACACACACATCCAGTGAGTCACCAACAAGCTGTAGGCCTTGTTGTCGACCAGAGAAGAAGAAGAAGATCATATAAAAGCCTCCACAGTAAACCCTAGTCATTTCCATCGACAAGCAGCTGGGTAAGTCACCGTAAAACAAAGAACACAAGAACAGGAAGAACAACCACAGCTGCTCAACCTGCCCAAACCACCACAACACCGAATCAAGCACTTCGGGCTTGCAAGGAGGAGCAGGGCAAGCATCATCACCACACTGAAGAAATCCTCTACACCAACAAATAATCTAGGAGCTGGAGTGAGGTATAAACAAGATCATCCTGTGCAAAACCATGTTTTGCCTATAAATAAGCATACTATGCATCACAGGAGCACAGAAGGGTAGAATACACTGTTTGTGTTATCATCTGGCTACAAAGCCATTTGGTGCAAGCAAATATGGGTAAGGCCAATAGGAAACCATCCTAGGGGAACATTAGTTATGCAAATCAGTGGCACAACTAAGGAAATCCAGCAAAGAATGAATTCACAGCTAGCCTAGTCCAACACACTTAGCACCTATAGCTAGCTAGGCCATCAGACAATAGACAAATCCTTGTCTATATAATTTCTCAACATCAAAAACCACTGGAATTCCAGTATTGGATCAACCAGTGAGCAATTATCCAATTCCAGCAAGCAATCACCAACCACAGCAAGCCACAGAGAAGGGGAGCTACCCATGACAGCATCACAGAGCTGCCAGGGCTACCTCAACCAGAAGCCAACCCTTGAAACCACCACATCATCACCCATTAGGGTTCAGTAGAGGGCTAGGGTAACAACCAGTGGTTGGCATCCAGCTAGCCCTAACAAATTCATTAAAATGATCATCACTGAATCACAGTTCACATCATTCATCCATTTAATAAAGCAAGATGAACAGATAAATGAATTACTCAAGCAATTGATACACCAGAGCCTTGCAAGTGATCCAATGGATCATTGCAAGCATCAACTGATGCTTGAGCAAGCAACAGCACACACCAGCATAAGCCTGTGTGACACACACACACACATCACGGAGTGAGCAGCCGTGAGGCACATGACAAAGACAACAGCTTTTACAAGCAATTGATGATCACAAGATCATCAGAAGCTTGCTAGAACATGCTACAACATGCTAGAACCATTCCAAGTATTAATACATGGACCAGTTAATTAAATAGCCACAGTTAAGCAACAATTGAATCACATATAATCATATAAACCATTTTATGATTGTATCCAGAAGCACATCATCAAGGAATTGATGCATATGGACAACAATTAAGCAAAGCAGAGCCTACCATGAGCCAGAAACCTTTAATCATCACACAAACAGCACTGGCACTTGCAAATTGCAAGGAATACACACAGTAATCAAGCCAGGGCAAATTAACTGAATACACTTGATGATTTAACAACAATAGCATCAAGGACAAAGTCACAGGGATTGAATTTAGCAAGTAATGCAAACTTGATCAAGCACTGAGCCTAGGGAATCTTGCACAGAAGCATAGCAGGGCTGCACACAGCGAGTAACACAAGCACCGGCATGGTCATGGCAGCAATGGCCAAGGCCGATGGAGCACAAGCAGACAACAAACGACACAGCAGACAGGCACAGCAAGCATACGCATCCACAGCTAGCTAGGCGCAGTAGCAGCGCATCAGCACGGCGGGCATCTCCACGAGGTGGAGCAGCCGTGGCCAGAGCTAGAGGATGGAGAAGAAGGGCGGTCAAGAGAGAGAGAGAGAGAGAGAGAGAGAGAGAGAGAGAGGGTGGAGCACTTACTGGTGGCGAGAGGCAGTGAGCGCGGCAATGGCGGCCACGGCGGCACACCCCGAGGGTGCAGCAGCGCCAGGCCAAGCCAAGCCACGGCGGCGCCACAGCACCAGCACCACCACGGCCAGGCACGGCGGCGCCTCGGCATCTGGAGCATCGGCGGCGACGAGATCGCCACGGCACTCCACGCCAGGCGACCAGAGGCGAAGGGGGCGAGAAGAGCGAACGGCGCAGCACAAATCGCCGCGGTGGATCTGAAGCGCCATTGAACGGCGGTTCAGATGCGCCATATCTCGCTGGCGGCGACGGCCGGAGATGGCCGGAACAATTCGGAGAAGACGGCGGCGACGCGGGAGTCGCGAGAGAGGGGGCTAGGGTTCGCGAGCAAGTGAAGGAGAAGGGGTCGGTGCGACCGACCGAGCCCAAGTGTGGCTCGGGTTAGGGTTCACCACTGGGCCGCATTGACATGTGGGCCCAGGGGCAACTTTGTCTTTTCACATTTTCAAATAAACAGATACTTTGAAAATAAATAGAAAATGACAAATAGCTCTAAAAAATAATTAAAAATATAAAAACCACTCAGGATAAAATGCTCTATCATAATAAAATATAAAACATAATTTTTGAAGTTAAACAAGAATAAGTTCAAATTTGATGATTTAAGTAATCATTTAAATCACACTTTATATTTTCAATAATGAAAATAAGTCCATAAATTATTTTGGACTTTAAAAAAACACCTTGACAACATTTCAAGGTTGTATTTTACCCTAAACAGAGTATCCCTAAATTATTCTTAGTATTAACCTCTCAAATGAGATAATAAGACATCGGAAGGGGGGAACAAACCCTAAAATTGGAATGCATGCATAATTGCTTCTTTAACCATTGCCCTTATCGGACAATGATGCTATTTTTCAGCAACAGAGGACAAGGGTCAGTCCACACCATCCAACTGCAACACTTTGCAGTGTTCGAGCAAGTTCATCGCTTGCTCATGTCATTTGAGTATTTTTACCAAATTACTTGCAAAGTACTATGTTTATCACTATTGCATAAAAAGCAAAACCACTATTTTCATAACTATGAATATGACTAAGTGGTGGGCAATGGAACCATGGATTGTGTGGATATGGTGGAGGTTCCATTGCAAGGGTTTATATCCATCTAGGATTAAACAACAAATGTCGTCCAGATGATTCTTGTGCCGTAAAACCCGTGTTCGCCATAAGATCCGGAGTGGGACGGAGTAGTCAAAAGTGTTTCCACCTCTCGTTCATCAACGGATGCGCATTACTCGTATGCACTTGATCTCGAGAGACAAGATGCGAGATGGTGGGAAAGCCCGTAGAAGTTCCCACGGTAATGTGGTCTATGATGGGTTGCAACTGCCGGCGTAGGAATGTATGGTAAGAGCCCCGCATTGACGTCGTGGTCGGGGTCCATCCTTAATTGGTGTAATGAGGACCGGCGTGGACCCAAGGTCGGAGATTGCAACAAAGGGTGGGTGTTCGAGGTAGCGGAGGAACATGATTGACTAGGACCTTATACCGGGCCTCACACCGAAGGAAGTGTGGACGGGAAAGCTGCCCGGTTGGCACCAAGGTTAAGATCTCTTATGGGTAAAGCAACACACCTCTGCAGAGTGTAACGAGTCGTGACTCCGTCACTCCTCGTTCCGGGATATGGAACTGCGAACGCTGCCGGAAAGGAACTCCATGAAGTTCTAGTCAACCGGTGAAGGCTGACGGACATAGTTCTTCTGAATAAAAGTAACCTTTTGAAGAAATGATTATCAAAACTTGCATGGTATCAGACTTTCTGGTCTGGTATCGTAGATAGTGCATTAAACACCTCTTTCCTAATATGAACTTGTTGAGTACGCTCGTACTCATACCACTCTTAAATCCCCTGCTTAGATTGTCTGAATCGACTGGAGGAGGACAACGACGACCTTGAAGGAGCCGAAGTCATTGGCTATGAAGAACCTGACCTCTCTGGAGGCGTTGAAGGAGTAGACTATCTCATAGTCTATGGAACCGGGGAGGGTTCCGGAGGAGAGCAAGCTTAGGCCTAGTAATTATCGTAGTAGTACCGAGCAGTGCGAACTCATAGTATTTAACTGCTCGAGGAGAATAAATGTATAATCTAGTAAGACTCTTATATTGTAAGTTAAGTTGGGTTCGCCTCGAACCCAGGAGTATCCCTCTTAGGACCCAAGAGGAGCTCCGAGATGATATGTACATGTTGCTTGTAATAATAAATGAATGAGTTATGGACCTGCTATGTTCTGTTGTACTACTCTGAGAGATGTAATATTTGCGGATTGGTACTCCGTGAATGTTATATCAACGACTGGCATACTACAACATGCAGTGGTATGCGGGGTCACCACGGTTGGTATCGTAGCAAAAGCTTTGACCTTAGGTTGGAACCTAGTAAATGGGACGAAAACGTTAGGAGTCAAATAGGATTAGTAAAGAATTCTCTAAAAATATGGTATCTATTCACTTGAGAATAAAACAATCATATCTTTTAGTGCGAAAATTCTTTATTATCTCTATTATGATGCATTATTACTAATATTATATTCTTTCTTTTCTACAGCCAACTATGGCAAGTTCACGTTCGGGACGTAACGTGAAAGTGATGGAATCAAACCTGAGTGAATATGATGGAGGACTCGCAGATATTCTTCGTGCTATGTTGCTTGAATTTGGGTGCGATCCCCAAATCCAAGTAATGAAATACATGTATTACGACGGTACAGTATTAGCGAAGTGTAGGGTAGGACTAAGACTTCCAGAATCCCTAGGAATGAGTGTAGTAATGCCAGCAGGTGAGGCTAGAACTATCCAAACAGCCTACCACATAGCCATAATGAGAGCCATCACTGATATTCGGGAGCATAAGACGAAGGAGCTTATTGGTTCCGAATTCTCTCATATTCCTCACATGGAGGAGGAAGATGATCCTCTGCTTAACCACTTCAAGTATGCAAAACGCAAACCAGCAGAAGCCGCTAAGTACATGGATAATAGTCGTAACCTACTGACATTGTTCTTTCAGTTGAACCGACATTTGTCGGGAGCAATTGACACAATGCTGGAAGAATTCACTGAGCCCAAGGAGGAGACTAAGGGAAAGGAACCCATGGAGGGAGTGGTTCACACACCAGTTTATTCAGCTGGTGACTTTATTAGTATTGACCATCCAGAACAACAAACCACACCTATTACACCTAGGTACTTTCCTAGTAATTCCTATGGAGGATATGAAGGTGGAGAGGAATCCGGAAACCATCAGCGTTCCGAGACTCCTATAGAGAACTCAACAGGTTGGCGTTGGGGGTCAGACACGGAAACCTATGGCAATCCAGCCAGAGGTAACTCTGAGATGGAGGAGGACGCCACAACCCAGTTTCAGAACAATCAGTATAATAGAGGAGATAATGAGGAGTATCCTATGCTGATTGAGTCTGATACTGATGGTGGAAATACCTATGGCGGAGTCACCGGGGAGTACACCCGATGGGTGGATTATGATGCACTGAATAACCAATTCATGAACACAGATTTCTCCCTGGGATCATCCTCCGATTCCGACTACAAGCCTACGGGAAGACCCTATGTTCCAGATTCTGTCAGGAGGACTACACGTTTGACCGGATGGAAGCCTGGGATGTATCGGGAGTGAAGCACGACTAGAGACCACCATGGGAGGCGTGACTACAATACAGTTGTACCACATGTATTGTAGTATGTAATATTTGTAGAAATTTGTACATATACTTCAATAAGTGAGTTTGCATACTCACATCGCTACTGAGTATTGTAATAAACCACTTAAGTATGTATATACATGGTATATGTTTTGTATGATTTGCATTTGATTCTTGATTTCCATTGCGTGACTAGTTCTATGCACAAGGTTGAGCTCAGAAAACTTGCGCATGGAGTAATTATGAGTACCACTTTGTGTTGCAGAACTAGGGGATATGTCGGGAGCGCCGGGTGAGGAGAGCGAAGTACAGCGCCTCGAGCGTGAGGCTAAGCAGAAGGAAGAGGCTGATGAAGCAGCCAGAAACCAGTTTCCACCACCACCACCGATGACGCAGCAGAATTTCCTCCAGTACATGCATATGATGGAGGAAAGACAAAGGATTACCATGGAGCAGCAGAATAAGTTCTTTCACGATCTGCTGCAATAGAACAAGGTGGATAGACCAGAGAACCAGGGAGTCACTCTGTCAGACTTCCAGAACACTAAGCCAATCTCATTTGCATATGCGCCCGAACCTATGGACGCAGAGGATTGGTTGATGGACACTGAGCGTAAGCTCAACACCGTTGGATGCAACGACCTGGAGAAGGTCAGGTATGCAACACACTTGTTGTGTGGATCCGCCGCATCCTGGTGGGATAACATAGTAGCCGTTTATCCGGCTGAAAAATTGTTTACATGGGATGAGTTCAAGAGGATGTTCAGGGAATCCAATGTCCCTGAGAGTATTCTGGAACTGAAGCGTCGAGAATTTGAAAGTCTCGAGCAGAAGGATAAGGCTATCCTGACTTACGTCGGGATGTTCTCGGATTGTCCCGGTATGCAGTTGAGGAGGTCAACACCGAGGACAAGAAAAAGAAGAGGTTTATGCGAGGATTGAATCCTCAGTTTAAGGTACAGCTCAGGATGCTGAGAGCTACCGAGTTCCAGGAGTTGGTGGATGCATCCATCACTCTTGAAGATGACTTCAAACAGCTGCAAGAAGAAAAGAGGAAGAAGGATAAGTTTGAGCCTAAGAGATATGTGAGCAACAAGCCCAATATGCGGCTTGAGTTTCAAGCCCAGATTCAACAACAACTACAACAGCAGGAGGAACCAAGCGTTTCAGACTGCAAATCAGATAGTTTGTCGTAGTTGTGGAGGCAAAGGACACTTTTCCAAGGATTGCAAGAAGCCAAAGATAATATGCTTTGGTTGTCGTCGAGAAGGGCACATGTTGAAGGATTGCCCTAAGAACAGAAATGGAGGAGGCCAGTCAGGAGGAGGAGGAACCCGAGGCGGGAATACCGGAGGGAACTGGAAGAACAAGAAACCCTTCGGCAAATTGAACTGAACCAGCTTGGAGGAGGTGGTGAACTCCGATCAAGTAGTGATAGGTACGCTTCAGATACTCACTCATCCTGGCAAAGTACTTTTTGATACTGGTGCAACTACATCATTCATTTATCAGTAATTTGTCATCAAACATGGGATTAGATGCACTAAGTTAGATAAACCCATAACCATACTTTCTGCGGGGGGAACGGTATTAGTAACCCACACAAAACCAGGACAAGTCATTATGATCAATAAGTGTGCGTTTGACGCAGACCTATTCATTCTACCAATGAAGGACATTGATGTCATTCTTGTTATGAACTGGTTAGAGGAAAATGGAGCACTGATAGATTGTGCCCATAAGACCGTGTCTCTGAAAAGCCCATATGGAGGAAGAATCATTTATCAAGGAGACAAGCACACCCAGATAGAGGTTGAATTGAAATTGAATAGTATGAAGGAGGTGAAACTTGAAGATATTCCAAGTGTCAATGAATTCCAGGATGTTTTCCCTAAGGAATTACCTGGCATGCCACCAGATAGGGAGATAGAGTTTACTATCGACCTAATTCCAGGAACAGCTCCAATTGCTAAAGCACCATACAAGATGGGGCCTAAGGAGTTGAAAGAACTCAAGGAGACAGCTTGGATGACTTGGAACGTAAAGGATTCATTCAGGAGAGTATCTCACCATGGGGATCACCTGTGATCTTTGTGGATAAAAGAGATGGAGGTCGAAGGATGTGCGGAGACTACATGAATTTGAATAATGTTACTATCAAGAACAAGTACCCACTTCCTAGAATACAAGATCTATTTGATCAAGTTAGAGGCGCTGGAGTCTTTTCCAAGATTGATCTAAGATCCGGTTATCATCAGATAAAGATCAAGAAGGAAGACGTTTCGAAAACAGCCTTTGTCTCGAGGTACGGACATCATGAATACCTCGTAGTACCTTTTGGACTAACCAATGCCCCAGCAATATTCATGAATCTTATGAATAAGATCTTCATGCCATGTCTAGACAAGTTTGTCATCGTATTCATCGATGATATCTTGATATACTCCAAAGATAAAGCTGAACATGCTGAACATCTGAGAATAGTGTTGCAAACACTAAGAGAACATCAACTATACGCCAAATTCAGCCAGTGTGAGTTTTGGCTAGATCAAGTAGAATTTCTTGGTCATGTCATTAGCAAGGATGGGATAGCAGTAAACCCAAGCAAAGTAGCATCAATTTTAGATTGGGAAGCACCAAAGAATGTCAAGGAAATCCGAGGATTTTTGGGAATGGCAGGATACTATCGGAGATTCATTGAAGGATTCCCTAAGATAGCAGGACCAATGACTAAGCTGTTAAGGAAGAACACAACATTCGTGTGGTCTGATGAGTGTGAGAAGAGTTTTCAGACTCTGAAAAAGAAACTCACCACAGCACCGGTGTTAGCAGTCCCGGAGGATGGCAAGGATTACACCGTGTACTGTGACGCATCCAAACGTGGATTGGGTTGCGTGCTCATGCAAGATCGGAAAGTAATATCCTATGGATCGAGGCAACTCAGACCTCATGAAGTAAACTATCCAACACATGATTTAGAATTAGAAGCAGTAGTATTTGCACTTAAAACTTGGAGACATTTTCTCTATGGAGCCAAGTGTGAGCTCTATACGGATCATAAGAGTCTCAAGTACTTCTTCACTCAGAAGGAACTCAATATGAGGCAGAAAAGATGGCTTGAACTGATCAAGGATTATGATTTGACCATCAATTACACTCCAGGAAAGGCTAATGTTGTAGCAGATGCCTTCAGTAGGAAGAGTACTGGAGGAATAGAACAAGAAATATCACCGGAGTTGAAGAAGGAAATAAGCCAAGCCCAGATACAACTTTGGGAGAAAGAAGCTCATGAAGGACTATTGGTGTTACAAGTAGCCGATGAACTAAGTGTTAACCTAAAGAATGAGATAATCATGGGTCAATTGGATGATCCATTCATCGTGGAGGAAATGAGAAGGATTGATGAGGGAAGACCATCAGAATTCCACCGAGGAGAGTCGGGATCATTATGGTTCCAGAAAAGGATTTGCGTCCCGGATATTGATGAGATCAAGGAAGTTATACTCCGGGAAGCACATCAAACACCATACTCTATACATCCGGGTAGCACAAAGATGTACATGGATCTCAAGGAATTATTCTGGTGGAATAACATGAAGAGATAGATAGCACAATACGTGGCAGAATGCCACACCTGCCAAAGAGTGAAAGCTGAACATCAAAGTCCGGCAGGAAAGCTACAACCGTTACCAATTCCAGAATGGAAATGGGAGGAGATAGGAATGGATTTCATCACCGGACTACCCATGACTAATAAAAAGAAGGACATGATATGGGTAATCGTGGACCGATTGACGAAGAGTGCACACTTCTTATCTGTAAACCAGCAGGATAAAGGGGAGAAACTCATCGATCTTTACATCAAAGAGATCGTGAGTAAACATGGAGTGCCCAAGAAGATCGTGTCAGATCGAGGATCCGTGTTCACATCAGCATTTTGGAAGCAACTACATGAAGCTTTAAGATCCAAGTTAGATTATAGCACCGCCTATCATCCTCAGACAGGTGGACAAACATAGAGAACAAACCAGATATTGGAAGATATGCTTAGGGCATGTGCCCTAGACTTCGGAGGATCATGGGAGGAACACTTACCACTAGCAGAGTTTTCCTACAATAATAGCTATCAAAGCAGCATCAAAATGGCACCATTCGAGGCCCTGTATGGAAGAAAGTGTAGATCACCGATATGTTGGTATGAGGTAGGATCAAGCAAGGAGTTCAATCCTGATTATGTCAAGGAAAAGCAACCGATCATTGACATTATAAGAGATAGGCTGAAGATAGCTCAAAGTCGACAGAAGAGCTATGCAGACCAAAAGAGAAGGACTTGGGAGCCACAAGTTGGAGACATGGTATATCTCAAAGTAAGTCCGATGAAAGGTCTTCAGAGATTCAGAGTAAAAGGGAAGTTGAGCCCTAGATACATCGGACCTTTCAAGATACTGAGTCAGAACCGAGGATTAGCCTTTGAATTGGATCTACCGGGAAGGTTAGCTCAAGTTCACAATGTATTCCATGTGTCGCAACTCAGGAAATGCTTAAAGACCCCAGATGAGCCAGTATCACATGATGAGCTCGAGTTACAACCAGATTTAACTTACATCGAGAAGCCAGCTAAGATTCTCGAGGAGAACTAGAAACAACTCAGGAATAGAGCCATTAAGTACTGCAAGATTCAATGGAAGCATCACCCTGAGAGGGAAGCTACCTGTGAAAAGGAAGAAGACCTGAGGAAAACATACCCCAAACTATTCACGTATTACAACCACAACTTCGGGACGAAGTTTTCTTTAAGGGGGAAAGGCTGTAATATCCCAGGTTTAGAGACGATCGAGGGGTAGATTTTAGAAAGGGTTGTGCACTGCATCGTAAATTCTGGGAAAATTTCGCGCTTTTAAAACAAAACTGCATCGAAGGGGGACAAGTTTCTCTCTCGACACCTTACAGGGTTAGGGTTTCGAGAGTGCGACAAACTTGCTTCTCACCTAACTAAATTAGGGTTTTGAGAAGAGAGGAGAGTGTTGCAATACAACTTAAGTTGCATGATTGAATTCAAACACAAGAACATTTGAATTTCAAATTTAAACATCATATGAATATCTCATAATTCAAAATTGAGGTAATTCATTAAACAATTATAATTAATAAAGAATATGAACAATACAAATAATAAGTAAAGCTCATTAGAGAAAAATGGGAGCTTTATTAATAAACACACAAGATACATTGTCTTTACAATATTCAGATTATGAATTATAGAATATTACAATACATTACAAGAAGTGGCAAAAATAGAAAAAGAAAAAGAAAGAAAATTACAATTCAATGATCTATCATAAACTACCAGCTAATCTTCATTAGATACTTGAGCCTGATGATCTTGATCTTCACTTGATCATCATCTTGATTCCCTGCACACAACAAAGCAAATCACCAGTTATGCCAAGTGGCATTGCCACTTGGCAGGTTAGCAAAAGAAAACAGAATCAGGTGGATAACATCACAGCTCTGCCGAGTTGATCCTCTCACCAGTCCAAATACCAAGCACTTGGTACACACACACACTAGCTGCTCACACAGCTAGTGTGCATGCCTAACAGCAGGTCACTATGTGTGCATGCAACACAACACACACACACATCCAGTGAGTCACCAACAAGCTGCAGGCCTTGTTGTCGACCAGAGAAGAAGAAGAAGATCATATAAAAGCCTCCACAGTAAACCCTAGTCATTTCCATCGACAAGCAGCTGGGTAAGTCACCAGAAACCAAGAACACAAGAACAGGAAGAACAGCCACAGCTGTTCAACCTGCCCAAACCACCACAACACTAAATCAAGCACTTCAGGCTTGCAAGGAGGAGCAGGGCAAGCATCATCACCACACTGAAGAAATCCTCTACACCAACAAATAATCTAGGAGCTGGAGTGAGGTATAAACAAGATCATCCTCTGCAAAACCATGTTTTGCCTATAAATAAGCATACTATGCATCATAGGAGCACAGAAGGGTAGAATACCCTGTTTGTGTCATCATCTGGCTACAAAGCCATTTGGTGCAAGCAAATATGGGTAAGGCCAATAGGAAACCATCCTAGGGGA